>NW_023995873.1:0-77284 GCF_015586225.1 Lucilia sericata
GAATAGGGAAAATACATTGTGCCAAGAAATGCACTCTGTACCAAAATTGTAATGATATGCAAATTTATCAATTTTATGAACTTTAAGATTTTTGAATATGTGAATATCAAAGAAAGTGCGTTTTCTTATGTGATTAAAATGAGGTATACGAAACTGTCGTAGCTTGAAAACTGACAAAGTTATTTTGCGTGAATAGGGGAAATACATTGTGCCAAGAAATGCACTCTGTACCAAAATTGTAATAATATGCAAAGTTTGTCAATTTTATGAACTTAAGATTTTTGAATAAGTGATATGTCAAATGAAAGTGCGTTTCTTATGGATTAAAATAGGGTATACGAAACTGTCGTAGCTTGAAAACTGACAAAGTTATTTGCGTGAATAGGGAAAATACTATATACTTAGAAAAGCACTCTGTACAAAATTGTAATGATATGCAAATTTTATCAATTTTATGAACTTAAGATTTTTAAATAAGTGATATATCAAAAGAAAGTGCGTTTCTTATGGATTAAAATGAGGTATACGAAACTTGTCGTAGCATTGAAAACTGACAAAGTTATTTGCGTGAATAGGGAAAATACATTGTGCCAAGAAATGCACTCTGTACCAAAATTGTAATGATATGCAAATTTGTAAATTTATGAACTTAAGATATTTTTATAAGTGATATATCAAAAGAAAGTGCGTTTCTTATGGATTAAAATGAGGTATACGAAACTGTCCGTAGCTTGAAAACTGACAAAGTTATTTGCATGAATAGGAAAAATACATTGTGCCAAGAAATATACTCTGTGCCAAAATTGTAATGATATTCACATTTGATACATTTTATGAAGTCAAGATTTTTTAATAAGTGATATATCAAAAAATGTGCGTTTCTTATAGATTAAAATGAGGTGTACGAAACTGTCGTAGCTTGAAACCTGACAAAGTTATTTGCGTGAATAGGGAAAATACATTGTGCCAAAAAATGTACTCTGTGCCAAATTGTAATGATATTCACATTTTGATAATTTTATGAAGTCAAGATTTGTAATAAGTGATAATCAAAAGAAAGTGCGTTTCTTATGGCTTAAAATGAGGTATACGAAACTGTCGTAGCTTGAAAACTGACAAAGTTATTTGCGTGAATAGGGAAAATACATTGTGCCAAGAAATGTACTCTGTGCCAAAATTGTAATGATATTCACATTTGATACATTTTATCAAGTCAAGATTTTTTAATAAGTGATAAATCAAAGGAAAGTGCTTTTCTTATGGATTAAAATGAGGTATACGAAACTGACGTAGCTTAAAAACTGACAAAGTTATTTGCGTGAATAGGGAAAATACATTGTGCCAAAAAATGTACTCTGTGCCAAAATTGTAATGATATTCACATTTGATAAATTTTATGAAGTCAAGATTTTTTATAAGTGATAAATCAAAGAAAGTGCGTTTCTTATGACTTAAAATGAGGTGTACGAAACTGTCGTAGCTTGAAAACTGACAAAGTTATTTGCGTGAATAGGGAAAATATAATATACTAAGAAATGCATTCTGTTCCAAAATTGTAATGATATGCAAATTTGGTAAATTTTATGAACTTAAGATATTTTTATAAGTGATATATCAAAAGAAAGTGCGTTTCTTATGGATTAAAATGAGGTATACGAAACTGTCGTAGCTTGAAAACTGACAAAGTTATTTGCGTGAATAGGGAAAATACAATATGGTAAGAAATGCACTCTGTTCCAAAATTGTAATGATATGCAAATTTGATAAATGTTATGAACTTAAGATTTTTGTATAAATGATATGTCAAAAAAGTGTGTTTCTTATGGATTAAAATGAGGTGTACGAAACTGTCGTAGCTTGAAAACTGACAATGTTATTTGCGTGAATAGGAAAAATACATTGTGCCAAGAAATGTACTCTGTGCCAAAATTGTAATGATATTCACATTTGATAAATTTTATCAAGTCAAGATTTTTTAATAAGTGATAAATCAAAAGAAAGTGCGTTTATTATGGATTAAAATGAGGTATACGAAACTGTCGTAGCTTGAAAACTGACAAAGATATTTGCGTGAATAGGGAAAATACTATATACTAAGAAAAGCACTCTGTACCAAAATTGTAATGATATCCAAATTTTATCAATTTTATGAACTTAAGATTTTTAAATAAGTGATATATCAAAAGAAAGTGCGTTTCTTATGGATTAAAATGAGGTATACGAAATTGTCGTAGCTTGAAAACTGACAAAGTTATTTGCATGAATAGGAAAAATACGTTGTGCCAAGAAATGTACTCTGTGCCAAAATTGTAATGATATTCACATTTGATACATTTTACGAAGTCAAGATTTTTTAATAAATGATATATCAAAAAAAGTGCGTTTCTTATAGATTAAAATGAGGTGTACGAAACTGTCGTAGCTTGAAACCTGACAAAGTTATTTGCGTGAATAGGGAAAATACATTGTGCCAAAAAATGTACTCTGTGCCAAAATTGTAATGATATTCACATTTGATAAATTTTATGAAGTCAAGATTTTTTAATAAGTGATAAATCAAAAGAAAGTGCGTTTCTTATGGCTTAAAATGAGGTATACGAAACTGTCGTAGCTTGAAAACTGACAAAGTTATTTGCGTGAATAGGGAAAATACTATATACTAAGAAAAGCACTCTGTACCAAAATTGTAATGATATCCAAATTTTATCAATTTTATGAAGTCAAGATTTTTAAATAAGTGATATGTCAAAAGGAGGTGCGTTTCTTATGAATTAAAATGAGGTATACGAAATTGTCGTAGCTTGAAAACTGACAAAGTTATTTGCATGAATAGGAAAAATACATTGTGCCAAGAAATGTACTCTGTGCCAAAATTGTAATGATATTCACATTTGATAAATTTTATCAAGTCAAGATTTTTTAATAAGTGATAAATCAAAAGAAAGTGCGTTTCTTATGGATTAAAATGAGGTATACGAAACTGTCGTAGCTTAAAAACTGACAAAGTTATTTGCGTGAATAGGGAAAATACTATATACTAAGAAAAGCACTCTGTACCAAAATTGTAATGATATGCAAATTTTATCAATTTTATGAACTTAAGATTTTTAAATAAGTGATATGTCAAAAGGAGGTGCGTTTCTTATGGATTAAAATGAGGTGTACGAAACTGTCGCAGCTTGAAAACTGAGAAAGTTATTTGCATGAATAAGGAAAATACATTGTGCCAAGAAGTGTACTCTGTGCCAAAATTGTAATGATATTCACATTTGATACATTTTATGAAATCAAGATTTTTTAATAAGTGATATATCAAAAAAAGTGCGTTTCTTATAGATTAAAATGAGGTGTACGAAACTGTCGTAGCTTGAAACCTGACAAAGTTATTTGCGTGAATAGGGAAAATACATTGTGCCAAAAAATGTACTCTGTGCCAAAATTGTAATGATATTCACATTTGATAAATTTTATGAAGTCAGGATTTTTTAATAAGTGATAAATCAAAAGAAAGTGCGTTTCTTATGGCTTAAAATGAGGTATACTAAACTGTCGTAGCTTGAAAACTGACAAAGTTATTTGCGTGAATAGGGAAAATACATTGTGCCAAAAAATGTACTCTGTGCCAAAATTGTAATGATATTCACATTTGATAAATTTTATCAAGTCAAGATTTTTTAATAAGTGATAAATCAAAAGAAAGTGCGTTTCTTATGGATTAAAATGAGGTATACGAAACTGTCGTAGCTTAAAAACTGACAAAGTTATTTGCGTGAATAGGGAAAATACTATATACTAAGAAAAGCACTCAGTACCAAAATTGTAATGATATGCAAATTTTATCAATTTTATGAACTTAAGATTTTTAAATAAGTGATATGTCAAAAGGAGGTGCGTTTCTTATGAATTAAAATGAGGTATACGAAATTGTCGTAGCTTGAAAACTGACAAAGTTATTTGCATGAATAGGAAAAATACATTGTGCCAAGAAATGTACTCTGTGCCAAAATTGTAATGATATTCACATTTGATAAATTTTATCAAGTCAAGATTTTTTAATAAGTGATAAATCAAAAGAAAGTGCGTTTCTTATGGATTAAAATGAGGTATACGAAACTGTCGTAGCTTAAAAACTGACAAAGTTATTTGCGTGAATAGGGAAAATACTATATACTAAGAAAAGCACTCTGTACCAAAATTGTAATGATATGCAAATTTTATCAATTTTATGAACTTAAGATTTTTAAATAAGTGATATGTCAAAAGGAGGTGCGTTTCTTATGGATTAAAATGAGGTGTACGAAACTGTCGTAGCTTGAAAACTGAGAAAGTTATTTGCATGAATAAGGAAAATACATTGTGCCAAGAAGTGTACTCTGTGCCAAAATTGTAATGATATTCACATTTGATACATTTTATGAAATCAAGATTTTTTAATAAGTGATATATCAAAAAAAGTGCGTTTCTTATAGATTAAAATGAGGTGTACGAAACTGTCGTAGCTTGAAACCTGACAAAGTTATTTGCGTGAATAGGGAAAATACATTGTGCCAAAAAATGTACTCTGTGCCAAAATTGTAATGATATTCACATTTGATAAATTTTATGAAGTCAGGATTTTTTAATAAGTGATAAATCAAAAGAAAGTGCGTTTCTTATGGCTTAAAATGAGGTATACGAAACTGTCGTAGCTTGAAAACTGACAAAGTTATTTGCGTGAATAGGGAAAATATAATATACTAAGAAATGCATTCTGTTCCAAAATTGTAATGATATGCAAATTTGGTAAATTTTATGAACTTAAGATATTTTTATAAGTGATATATCAAAAGAAAGTGCGTTTCTTATGGATTAAATTGAGGTATACGAAACTGTCGTAGCTTGAAAACTGACAAAGTTATTTGCGTGAATAGGGAAAATACTATATACTAAGAAAAGCACTCTGTACCAAAATTGTAATGATATGCAAATTTTATCAATTTTATGAACTTAAGATTTTTAAATAAGTGATATACCAAAAGAAAGTGCGTTTCTTATGGATTAAAATGAGGTATACGAAACTGTCGTAGCTTGAAAACTGACAAAGTTATTTGCGTGAATAGGGAAAATACAATATGGTAAGAAATGCACTCTGTACCAAAATTGTAATGATATGCAAATTTTATAAATTTTATGAATTTAAGATTTTTGTATAAATGATATATCAAAAAAAGTGCGTTTCTTATGGATTAAAACGAGGTGTACGAAACTGTCGTAGCTTGAAAACTTACAAAGTTATTTGCGTGAATATGGAAAATACATTGTGCCAAGAACTGTACTCTGTAACGAAATTGTAATGATATTCACATTTGATAAATTTTATCAAGTCAAGATTTTTTGATAAGTGATAAATCAGAAGAAAGTGCGTTTCTTATGGATTAAAATGAGATATACAAAACTGTTGTAGCTTGAAAACTGACAAAGTTATTTGCGTGAATATGGAAAATACATTGTGCCAAGAAATGCTCTCTGTACCAAAATTGTAATGATATGCAAATTTTATCAATTTTATGAACTTAAGATTTTTGAATATGTGATATATCAAAAGAAAGTGCGTTTCTTATGGATTAAAATGAGGTATACGAAATTGTCGTAGCTTGAAAACTGACAAAGTTATTTGCGTGAATAGGGAAAATACATTGTGTCAAGAAATGCACTCTGTACCAAAATTGTAATGATATGCAAATTTGATAAATTTTATGAACTTAAGATATTTGTATAAGTGATATATCAAAAGAAAGTGCGTTTCTTATGTATTAAAATGAGGTATACGAAACTGTCGTAGCTTGAAAACTGACAAAGTTATTTGCGTGAATAGGGAAAATACATTGGGCCAAGAAATGCACTCTGTACCAAATTTGTAATGATATGCAAATTTGGTAAATTTTATGAACTTTAGATTTTTGACTAAGTGATATATCAAAAGAAAGTGCGTTTCTTATGGATTAAAATGAGGTATACGAAACTGTCGTAGCTTGAAAACTGACAAAGTTATTTGCGTGAATATGGAAAATACATTGTGCCAAGAATTGTACTCTGTACCAAAATTGTAATGATATGCAAATTTGATAAATTTTATGAACTTAAGATATTTGTATAAGTGATATATCAAAAGAAAGTGCGTTTCTTATGGATTAAAATGAGGTATACGAAACTGTCGTAGCTTGAAAACTGACAAAGTTATTTGCGTGAATAGGAAAAATACGATATACTAAGAAATGCACTCTGTACCAAAATTGTAATGATATGCAAATTTTATCAATTTTATGAACTTAAGATTTTTGAATATGTGATATATCAAAAGAAAGTGCGTTTCTTATGGATTAAAATGAGGTATACGAAACTGTCGTAGCTTGAAAACTGACAAAGTTATTTGCGTGAATAGAGAAAATACACTGTGCCAAGAAATGTACTCTGTACCAAAATTGTAATGATATGCAAATTTTATAAATTTTATGAACTTTAGATTTTTGAATAAGAGATATATAAAAAGAAAGATTTTTGTATAAATAATATATCGAAAGAAAGTGCGTTTCTTGTGGATTAAAATGAGGTATACGAAACTGTCGTAGCTCGAAAACTGACAAAGTTATTTGTGTGAATAGGGAAAGTACAATATACTAAGAAATGCACTCTGTACCAAAATTGTAATGATATGCACATTTTATCAATTTTATGAACTTAAGATTTTTGAATAAGTGATATATCAAAAGAAAGTGCGTTTCTTATGGATTAAAATCAGGTATGCGAAACTGTCGTAGCTTGAAAACTGACAAAGTTATTTGCGTGAATAGGGAAAATACATTGTGTCAAGAAATGTACCCTGTACCAAAATTGTAATGATATGCAAATTTTATAAATTTTATGAACTTAAGATTTTCGCATAAGTGATATATCAAAAGAAAGTGCGTTTCTTATGGATTAAAATGAGGTGTACGAAACTGTCGTAGCTTGAAAACTGAGAAAGTTATTTGCATGAATAAGGAAAATACATTGTGCCAAGAAGTGTACTCTGTGCCAAAATTGTAATGATATTCACATTTGATACATTTTATGAAATCAAGATTTTTTAATAAGTGATATATCAAAAAAAGTGCGTTTCTTATAGATTAAAATGAGGTGTACGAAACTGTCGTAGCTTGAAACCTGACAAAGTTATTTGCGTGAATAGGGAAAATACATTGTGCCAAAAAATGTACTCTGTGCCAAAATTGTAATCAAATGATATTCACATTTGATAAATTTTATCAAGTCAAGATTTTTTAATAAGTGATAAATCAAAAGAAAGTGCGTTTCTTATGGATTAAAATGAGGTATACGAAACTGTCGTAGCTTAAAAACTGAGAAAGTTATTTGCATGAATAAGGAAAATACATTGTGCCAAGAAGTGTACTCTGTGCCAAAATTGTAATGATATTCACATTTGATACATTTTATGAAATCAAGATTTTTTAATAAGTGATATATCAAAAAAAGTGCGTTTCTTATAGATTAAAATGAGGTGTACGAAACTGTCGTAGCTTGAAACCTGACAAAGTTATTTGCGTGAATAGGGAAAATACATTGTGCCAAAAAATGTACTCTGTGCCAAAATTGTAATCAAATGATATTCACATTTGATAAATTTTATCAAGTCAAGATTTTTTAATAAGTGATAAATCAAAAGAAAGTGCGTTTCTTATGGATTAAAATGAGGTATACGAAACTGTCGTAGCTTAAAAACTGACAAAGTTATTTGCGTGAATAGGGAAAATACTATATACTAAGAAAAGCACTCTGTACCAAAATTGTAATGATATGCAAATTTTATCAATTTTATGAACTTAAGATTTTTAAATAAGTGATATGTCAAAAGGAGGTGCGTTTCTTATGGATTAAAATGAGGTGTACGAAACTGTCGTAGCTTGAAAACTGAGAAAGTTATTTGCATGAATAAGGAAAATACATTGTGCCAAGAAGTGTACTCTGTGCCAAAATTGTAATGATATTCACATTTGATACATTTTATGAAATCAAGATTTTTTAATAAGTGATATATCAAAAAAAGTGCGTTTCTTATAGATTAAAATGAGGTGTACGAAACTGTCGTAGCTTGAAACCTGACAAAGTTATTTGCGTGAATAGGGAAAATACATTGTGCCAAAAAATGTACTCTGTGCCAAAATTGTAATGATATTCACATTTGATAAATTTTATGAAGTCAGGATTTTTTAATAAGTGATAAATCAAAAGAAAGTGCGTTTCTTATGGCTTAAAATGAGGTATACGAAACTGTCGTAGCTTGAAAACTGACAAAGTTATTTGCGTGAATAGGGAAAATATAATATACTAAGAAATGCATTCTGTTCCAAAATTGTAATGATATGCAAATTTGGTAAATTTTATGAACTTAAGATATTTTTATAAGTGATATATCAAAAGAAAGTGCGTTTCTTATGGATTAAATTGAGGTATACGAAACTGTCGTAGCTTGAAAACTGACAAAGTTATTTGCGTGAATAGGGAAAATACTATATACTAAGAAAAGCACTCTGTACCAAAATTGTAATGATATGCAAATTTTATCAATTTTATGAACTTAAGATTTTTAAATAAGTGATATACCAAAAGAAAGTGCGTTTCTTATGGATTAAAATGAGGTATACGAAACTGTCGTAGCTTGAAAACTGACAAAGTTATTTGCGTGAATAGGGAAAATACAATATGGTAAGAAATGCACTCTGTACCAAAATTGTAATGATATGCAAATTTTATAAATTTTATGAATTTAAGATTTTTGTATAAATGATATATCAAAAAAAGTGCGTTTCTTATGGATTAAAACGAGGTGTACGAAACTGTCGTAGCTTGAAAACTTACAAAGTTATTTGCGTGAATATGGAAAATACATTGTGCCAAGAAGTGTACTCTGTGCCAAAATTGTAATGATATTCACATTTGATACATTTTATGAAATCAAGATTTTTTAATAAGTGATATATCAAAAAAGTGCGTTTCTTATAGATTAAAATGAGGTGTACGAAACTGTCGTAGCTTGAAACCTGACAAAGTTATTTGCGTGAATAGGGAAAATACATTGTGCCAAAAAATGTACTCTGTGCCAAAATTGTAATCAAATGATATTCACATTTGATAAATTTTATCAAGTCAAGATTTTTTAATAAGTGATAAATCAAAAGAAAGTGCGTTTCTTATGGATTAAAATGAGGTATACGAAACTGTCGTAGCTTAAAAACTGACAAAGTTATTTGCGTGAATAGGGAAAATACTATATACTAAGAAAAGCACTCTGTACCAAAATTGTAATGATATGCAAATTTTATCAATTTTATGAACTTAAGATTTTTAAATAAGTGATATGTCAAAAGGAGGTGCGTTTCTTATGGATTAAAATGAGGTGTACGAAACTGTCGTAGCTTGAAAACTGAGAAAGTTATTTGCATGAATAAGGAAAATACATTGAGCCAAGAAGTGTACTCTGTGCCAAAATTGTAATGATATTCACATTTGATACATTTTATGAAATCAAGATTTTTTAATAAGTGATATATCAAAAAAAGTGCGTTTCTTATAGATTAAAATGAGGTGTACGAAACTGTCGTAGCTTGAAACCTGACAAAGTTATTTGCGTGAATAGGGAAAATACATTGTGCCAAAAAATGTACTCTGTGCCAAAATTGTAATGATATTCACATTTGATAAATTTTATGAAGTCAGGATTTTTTAATAAGTGATAAATCAAAAGAAAGTGCGTTTCTTATGGCTTAAAATGAGGTATACGAAACTGTCGTAGCTTGAAAACTGACAAAGTTATTTGCGTGAATAGGGAAAATATAATATACTAAGAAATGCATTCTGTTCCAAAATTGTAATGATATGCAAATTTGGTAAATTTTATGAACTTAAGATATTTTTATAAGTGATATATCAAAAGAAAGTGCGTTTCTTATGGATTAAATTGAGGTATACGAAACTGTCGTAGCTTGAAAACTGACAAAGTTATTTGCGTGAATAGGGAAAATACTATATACTAAGAAAAGCACTCTGTACCAAAATTGTAATGATATGCAAATTTTATCAATTTTATGAACTTAAGATTTTTAAATAAGTGATATACCAAAAGAAAGTGCGTTTCTTATGGATTAAAATGAGGTATACGAAACTGTCGTAGCTTGAAAACTGACAAAGTTATTTGCGTGAATAGGGAAAATACAATATGGTAAGAAATGCACTCTGTACCAAAATTGTAATGATATGCAAATTTTATAAATTTTATGAATTTAAGATTTTTGTATAAATGATATATCAAAAAAAGTGCGTTTCTTATGGATTAAAACGAGGTGTACGAAACTGTCGTAGCTTGAAAACTTACAAAGTTATTTGCGTGAATATGGAAAATACATTGTGCCAAGAACTGTACTCTGTAACGAAATTGTAATGATATTCACATTTGATAAATTTTATCAAGTCAAGATTTTTTGATAAGTGATAAATCAGAAGAAAGTGCGTTTCTTATGGATTAAAATGAGATATACAAAACTGTTGTAGCTTGAAAACTGACAAAGTTATTTGCGTGAATATGGAAAATACATTGTGCCAAGAAATGCTCTCTGTACCAAAATTGTAATGATATGCAAATTTTATCAATTTTATGAACTTAAGATTTTTGAATATGTGATATATCAAAAGAAAGTGCGTTTCTTATGGATTAAAATGAGGTATACGAAATTGTCGTAGCTTGAAAACTGACAAAGTTATTTGCGTGAATAGGGAAAATACATTGTGTCAAGAAATGCACTCTGTACCAAAATTGTAATGATATGCAAATTTGATAAATTTTATGAACTTAAGATATTTGTATAAGTGATATATCAAAAGAAAGTGCGTTTCTTATGTATTAAAATGAGGTATACGAAACTGTCGTAGCTTGAAAACTGACAAAGTTATTTGCGTGAATAGGGAAAATACATTGGGCCAAGAAATGCACTCTGTACCAAATTTGTAATGATATGCAAATTTGGTAAATTTTATGAACTTTAGATTTTTGACTAAGTGATATATCAAAAGAAAGTGCGTTTCTTATGGATTAAAATGAGGTATACGAAACTGTCGTAGCTTGAAAACTGACAAAGTTATTTGCGTGAATATGGAAAATACATTGTGCCAAGAATTGTACTCTGTACCAAAATTGTAATGATATGCAAATTTGATAAATTTTATGAACTTAAGATATTTGTATAAGTGATATATCAAAAGAAAGTGCGTTTCTTATGGATTAAAATGAGGTATACGAAACTGTCGTAGCTTGAAAACTGACAAAGTTATTTGCGTGAATAGGAAAAATACGATATACTAAGAAATGCACTCTGTACCAAAATTGTAATGATATGCAAATTTTATCAATTTTATGAACTTAAGATTTTTGAATATGTGATATATCAAAAGAAAGTGCGTTTCTTATGGATTAAAATGAGGTATACGAAACTGTCGTAGCTTGAAAACTGACAAAGTTATTTGCGTGAATAGAGAAAATACACTGTGCCAAGAAATGTACTCTGTACCAAAATTGTAATGATATGCAAATTTTATAAATTTTATGAACTTTAGATTTTTGAATAAGAGAGATATAAAAAGAAAGATTTTTGTATAAATAATATATCGAAAGAAAGTGCGTTTCTTGTGGATTAAAATGAGGTATACGAAACTGTCGTAGCTCGAAAACTGACAAAGTTATTTGTGTGAATAGGGAAAGTACAATATACTAAGAAATGCACTCTGTACCAAAATTGTAATGATATGCACATTTTATCAATTTTATGAACTTAAGATTTTTGAATAAGTGATATATCAAAAGAAAGTGCGTTTCTTATGGATTAAAATCAGGTATGCGAAACTGTCGTAGCTTGAAAACTGACAAAGTTATTTGCGTGAATAGGGAAAATACATTGTGTCAAGAAATGTACCCTGTACCAAAATTGTAATGATATGCAAATTTTATAAATTTTATGAACTTAAGATTTTCGCATAAGTGATATATCAAGAGAAAGTGCGTTTCTTATGGATTAAAATGAGGTGTACGAAACTGTCGTAGCTTGAAAACTGACAGAGTTGTTTGCGTGAATATGGAAAATACATTGTGCCAAGAAATGTACTCTGTGCCAAAATTGTAATGATATTCACACTTGATAAATTTTATCAAGTCAAGATTTTTTAATAAGTGTTAATCAAAAGAAAGTGCGTTTCTTATGGATTAAAATGAGGTGTACGAAACTGTCGTAGCTTGAAAACTGACAAAGTTATTTGCCTGAATAGGGAAAATACATTGTGCCAAGAATTGTACTCTGTACCAAAATTGTAATGATATGCAAATTTTATAAATTTTATGAACTTAAGATTTTCGCATAAGTGTTAATCAAAAGAAAGTGCGTTTCTTATGGATTAAAATGAGGTGTACGAAACTGTCGTAGCTTGAAAACTGACAAAGTTATTTGCGTTAATAGGGAAAATACATTGTGCCAAGAATTGTACTCTGTACCAAAATTGTAATGATATGCAAATTTTATAAATTTTATGAACTTAAGATTTTCGCATAACTGATATATCAAAAGAAAGTGCGTTTCTTATGGATTAAAATGAGGTGTACGAAACTGTCGTAGCTTGAAAACTGAAAAAGTTATTTGCGTGAATAGGAAAAAATACGATATACTAAGAAACGCACTCTGTACCAAAATTGTAATGATATGCAAATTTTATCAATTTTATGAACTTAAGATTTTTGAATATGTGATATATCAAAAGAAAGTGCGTTTCTTATGGATTAAAATGAGGTATACGAAATTGTCGTAGCTTGAAAACTGACAAAGTTATTTGCGTGAATAGGGAAAATACATTGTGTCAAGAAATGCACTCTGTACCAAAATTGTAATGATATGCAAATTTGATAAATTTTATGAACTTAAGATATTTGTATAAGTGATATATCAAAAGAAAGTGCGTTTCTTATGGATTAAAATGAGGTATACGAAACTGTCGTAGCTTGAAAACTGACAAAGTTATTTGCGTGAATATGGAAAATACATTGGGCCAAGAAATGCACTCTGTACCAAATTTGTAATGATATGCAAATTTGGTAAATTTTATGAACTTTAGATTTTTGACTAAGTGATATATCAAAAGAAAGTGCGTTTCTTATGGATTAAAATGAGGTATACGAAACTGTCGTAGCTTGAGAACTGACAAAGTTATTTACGTGAATATGGAAAATACATTGTGCCAAGAATTGTACTCTGTACCAAAATTGTAATGATATGCAAATTTGATAAATTTTATGAACTTAAGATATTTGTATAAGTGATATATCAAAAGAAAGTGCGTTTTTTATGGATTAAAATGAGGTATACGAAACTGTCGTAGCTTGAAAACTGACAAAGTTATTTGCGTGAATAGGGAAAATACACTGTGCCAAGAAATGTACTCTGTACCAAAATTGTAATGATATGCAAATTTTATAAATTTTATGAACTTAAGATTTTCGCATAAGTGATAATCAAAAGAAAGTGCGTTTCTTATGGATTAAAATGAGGTGTACGAAACTGTCGTAGCTTGAAAACTGACAGAGTTGTTTGCGTGAATAGGGAAAATACATTGTGCCAAGAAATGTACTCTGTGCCAAAATTGTAATGATATTCACATTTGATAAATTTTATCAAGTCAAGATTTTTTAATAAGTGTTAATCAAAAGGAAGTGCGTTTCTTATGGATTAAAATGAGGTGTACGAAACTGTCGTAGCTTGAAAACTGACAAAGTTATTTGCGTGAATAGGGAAAATACATTGTGCCAAGAATTGTACTCTGTACCAAAATTGTAATGATATGCAAATTTGATAAATTTTAGGATCTTAAGATATTTGTATAAGTGATATATCAAAAGAAAGTGCGTTTCTTATGGATTAAAATGAGGTATACGAAACTGTCGTAGCTTGAAAACTGACAAAGTTATTTGCGTGAATAGGGAAAATACATTGTGTCAAGAAATGCACTCCGTACCAAAATTGTAATGATATGCAAATTTTATAAATTTTAGGAACTTAAGCTATTTGTATAAGTGATATATCAAAAGAAAGTGCGTTTCTTATGGATTAAAATGAGGTATACGAAACTGTCGTAGCTTGAAAACTGACAAAGTTATTTGCGTGAATAGGGAAAATACATTGTGCCAAGAAATGTACTCTGTACCAAAATTGTAATGATATGCAAATTTTATAAATTTTACTAGCTAAAACCCGGCGCGCTTTGCTACTCCTGTCGATATAAAATAAAAAATTTTCAAAATATATTGGTATGCATTTTTTGTTTATAAAAATTTTATTAATATTTGTTTGTCACTATCCAAAACCATAAAGTGATAAGACAAAGAAAGTTTGATATTTAAAGTATTTTATTAATTAATGATATTTATGTACATATATTATTTCTTACAAGGAGGATTTTATTTCATTGATGCGCCAGGAGGAACCGGAGAAACCTTTCTCATCTCCTTAATTTTAGCTAAAGTTCGATCACAAAAGAATATTGCCTTAGCCATTGCGTCATCAGGTATTGCAGCAACACTTTTAGATTATGCACTCAAATTACCGTTGAAAACACAATTTTCTGAAGATTATACATGTAGTGTTAAGAAAAATTCTTCAATGGGTAAAATCCTGCAAACATATAAAATAATAGTGTGGAATAAATGCACCATGGCCCACAAAAAATCCTTAGAAGCGCTTGATCGCACTTTAAAGAACATGAGAAGTAATTCTAATTTATTTGGAGGTGCATTAATTCTTTTAGCGGGTGATTTTCGCCAGACACTTCTTGTGATACCTGGTTCAACACCGGCTGATGAACTCAATGCTTGCCTAAAATCATCATATCTCTGGCAACATGTTCACACGTTAAAATTAACAACAAAACAATTGCTGGATTTAGGAAATGGAAAAATGACAATTGAGTCAACCACAAATTGTGTAAAGTTTCCCTCTAACTTTTGTAGGATCACACAATCAAAGAAAGAGTTAATATATTGTGTTTTTCCAAATCTTCAACGTAATTTCAAAAATAGGCAGTGGCTATGTGAGCGTGCTTTACTGGCACCCAAAAACATTGACGTTAATTGTATCAATAATATTATTTTGAATAGAATCGATGGTAATTTAAAAACATATAAATCCATCGATACTGTTACAAATAATGATGATGTCGTCAATGTATCCCCACGAATTGAAGTTGAAAATTGGCGTTCCAATTATTTTATTGCGAAATATTGATCCACCACGTCTTTGTAATGGTACTCGATTAACAGTTAAAAAATTAATGAACAACTTAATCGAAGCAACGATTACAACTGGCCAATATAAAGGAACGGATGTCTTACTACCTCGGATCTCAATGACAACATCGGAAATGCCATTCGACTTTAAACGGTTGCAATTTCCTACACGTTTGGCATTCGCGATGACAATAAACAAATTTCAGGGTCAATCCCTGCAAGTGTGTGGAATAAATCTCGAAAATCCATGCTTCTCACATGGTCAGCTTTATGTTGCATGCTCGCGAGTTGAGAAACCTTCAGATTTGTATATCTACGCGCCTGAGGGGAAAACGAAAAATATTGTATATCCCAAGGCTTTAGAATAGGAAATAATTATTAAGAAAAATTTTAATTGTAAATATTAAGTCAATTAAATTTTAGTAATTTTGTAATATTTTGTAAACTTATGCTAATGAATAGGAATAAGAAATAATTATTAAGAAATAATATATGTACATAAATATCATTAATTAATAAAATACTTTAAATATCAAACTTTCTTTGTCTTATTACTTTATGGTTTTGGATAGTGACAAACAAATATTAATAAAATTTTTATTAACAAAAAATGTATATGAATATATTTTGAAAATTTTTTATTTTATATCGACAGGAGTAGCGAAGCACGCCGGGTTTTAGCTAGTTCTAACTATAATAGTTTCCAAGATAAACGAATTTTTGTATTTAATTTATATGGGAGGTGCCACGCCGCCTAATGCTAATCCGCCCACTTTTTGTCTTAAATAATTATATTGATACTAAAGTTGCTCCGACAAAATTTGAAGACTCTCTATCTCAGATATACTAATTTAATATTTTCTTAATATGGGCGTGGCACGTCGCCCACATGAAATTTCAACATAAGAAGTAGCCTATAGTTCCTTCCAGACATACAGGAAAAAACTGTGAAAATTTCAGGAAAATCGGTCTAGCCGTTTAGCAGTCTATAAAGCACAAACAAACAAATATACATACATATATACATACATACATACAAACACACTTGCATTTTTATATATATATAGATGAAAGTGTGTTTGCACACACATATTATCTCTTTCTTTGATTGTGTGATCCTACAAAAGTTAGAGGGAAACTTTACACAATTTGTGGTTGACTCAATTGTCATTTTTCCATTTCCTAAATCCAGCAATTGTTTTGTTGTTAATTTTAACGTGTGAACATGTTGCCAGAGATATGATGATTTTAGGCAAGCATTGAGTTCATCAGCCGGTGTTGAACCAGGTATCACAGGAAGTGTCTGGCGAAAATCACCCGCTAAAAGAATTAATGCACCTCCAAATAAATTAGAATTACTTCTCATGTCCTTTAAAGTGCGATCAAGCGCTTCTAAGGATTTTTTGTGGGCCATGGTGCATTTATTCCACACTATTATTTTATATGTTTGCAGGATTTTACCCATTGAAGAATTTTTCTTAACACTACATGTATAATCTTCAGAAAATTGTGTTTTCAACGGTAATTTGAGTGCATAATCTAAAAGTGTTGCTGCAATACCTGATGACGCAATGGCTAAGGCAATATTCTTTTGTGATCGAACTTTAGCTAAAATTAAGGAGATGAGAAAGGTTTCTCCGGTTCCTCCTGGCGCATCAATGAAATAAAATCCTCCTTGTAAGAAATAATTATTAAGAAATAATATATGTACATAAATATCATTAATTAATAAAATACTTTAAATATCAAACTTACTTTGTCTTATTACTTTATGGTTTTGGATAGTGACAAACAAATATTAAAAAAATTTTTATAAACAAAAAATGTATATCAATATATTTTGAAAATTTTTTATTTTATATCGACAGGAGTAGCAAAGCGCGCCGGGTTTTAGCTAGTTTTTATATATAGATGAACTTAAGATTTTTGAATAAGTGATATATCAAAAGAAAGATTTTTGTATAAGTGATATATCGAAAGAAAGTGCGTTTCTTATGGATTAAAATGAGGTATACGAAACTGTCGTAGCTTGAAAACTGACAAAGTTATTTGCGTGAATAGGGAAAATACATTGTGTCAAGAAATGCACTCTGTACCAAAGTTGTAATGATATGCAAATTTGGTAAATTTTATGAACTTAAGATATTTGTATAACTGATATATCAAAAGAAAGTGCGTTTCTTATGGATTAAAATGAGGTATACGAAACTGTCGTAGCTTGAAAACTGACAAAGTTATTTGCGTGAATAAGGAAAATACATTGTGCCAAGAAATGTATTCTGTACCAAATTTGTAATGATATGCAAATTTGGTAAATTTTATGAACTTTAGATTTTTGACTAAGTGATATATCAAAAGAAAGTGCGTTTCTTATGGATTAAAATGAGGTATACGAAACTGTCGTAGCTTGAAAACTGACAAAGTTATTTGCGTGAATAGGAAAAATACGATATACTAAGAAATGCACTCTGTACCAAAATTGTAATGATATGCAAATTTTATCAATTTTATGAACTTAAGATTTTTGAATATGTGATATATCAAAAGAAAGTGCGTTTCTTATGGATTAAAATGAGGTATACGAAACTGTCGTAGCTTGAAAACTGACAAAGTTATTTGCGTGAATAGGGAAAATACATTGTGTCAAGAAATGCACTCTGTACCAAAGTTGTAATGATATGCAAATTTTATAAATTTTATGAACTTTAGATTTTTGAATAAGTGATATATCAAAAGAAAGATTTTTGTATAAATGATATATCGAAAGAAAGTGCGTTTCTTTGTCGAAAACTGATAAAGTTATTTGCGTGAATAGGGAAAGTACAATATACTAAGAAATGCACTCTGTACCAAAATTGTAATGATATGCACATTTTATCAATTTTATGAACTTAAGATTTTTGAATAAGTGATATATCAAAAGAAAGTGCGTTTCTTATGGATTAAGATGAGGTATGCGAAACTGTCATAGCTTGAAAACTGACTGTACCAAAATTGTAATGATATGCAAATTTTATAAATTTTATGAACTTAAGATTTTCGCATAAGTGATATATCAAAAGAAAGTGCGTTTCTTATGGATTAAAATGAGGTATACGAAACTCTCGTAGCTTCAAAACTGACAAAGTTATTTGCGTGAATAGGGAAAATATAATATGGTAAGAAATGCACTCTGTACCAAAATTGTAATGATATGCAAATTTGATAAATTTTATGAACTTAAGATTTTTGTATAAATAATATATGAAAAAAGTGCGTTTCTTATGGATTAAAATGAGGTGTACGAAACTGTCGTAGCTTGAAAACTGACAAAGTTATTTGCATGAATATGGAAAATACATTGTGCCAAGAAATGTACTCTGTGCCAAAATTGTAATGATATTCACATTTGATAAATTTTATCAAGTCAAGATTTTTTAATAAGTGATAAATCAAAAGAAAGTGCGTTTCTTATGGATTAAAATGAGGTGTACGAAACTGTCGCAGCTTGAAAACTGACAAAGTTATTTGCGTGAATAGGGAAAATACATTGTGCCAAGAATTGTACTCTGTACCAAAATTGTAATGATATGCAAATTTGATAAATTTTAGGATCTTAAGATATTTGTATAAGTGATATATCAAAAGAAAGTGCGTTTCTTATGGATTAAAATGAGGTATACGAAACTGACGTAGCTTGAAAACTGACAAAGTTATTTGCGTGAATAGGGAAAATACATTGTGCCAGGAAATGTACCCTGTACCAAAATTGTAATGATATGCAAATTTTATAAATTTCATGAACTTTAGATTTTTGAATAAGTGATATATCAAAAGAAAGATTTTTGTATAAATGATATATCGAAAGAAAGTGCGTTTCTTGTGGATTAAAATGAGGTATACGAAACTGTCGTAGCTCGAAAACTGACAAAGTTATTTCCGTGAATAGGGAAAGTACAATACACTAAGAAATGCACTCTGTACCAAAATTGTAATGATATGCACATTTCATCAATTTTATGAACTTAAGATTTTTGAATAAGTGATATATCAAAAGAAAGTACGTTTTTTATGGATTAAAATGAGGTATGCGAAACTGTCATAGCTTGAAAACTGACAAAGTTATTTGCGTGAATAGTGAAAATACATTGTGTCAAGAAATATACTCTGCACCAAAATTGTAATGATATGCAAATTTTATAAATTTTATGAACTTAAGATTTTTGAATAAGTGATATATCAAAAGAAAGTGCGTTTCTTATGGATTAAAATAAGGTATACGAAACTGTCGTAGCTCGAAAACTGACAAAGTTATTTGCGTGAATAGGGAAAGTACAATATACTAAGAAATGCACTCTGTACCAAAATTGTAATGATATGCACATTTTATCAATTTTATGAACTTAAGATTTTTGAATAAGTGATATATCAAAAGAAAGTGCGTTTCTTATGGATTAAAATGAATTATACGAAACTGTCGTAGCTTGAAAACTGACAAAGTTATTATAGGCAAAATACATTGTGTCTATGAACTTAAGATATTTGTATAAGTGATATATCAAAAGAAAGTGCGTTTCTTATGGATTAAAATGAGGTATACGAAACTGTCGTAGCTTGAAAACTGACAAAGTTATTTGCGTGAATATGGAAAATACATTGTGCCAGGAATGTACTCTGTACCAAAATTGTAATGATATGCAAATTTGATAAATTTTATGAACTTAAGATATTTGTATACGTGATATATCAAAAGAAAGTGCGTTTTTTATGGATTAAAATGAGGTATACGAAACTGTCGTAGCTTGAAAACTGACAAAGTTATTTGCGTGAATAGGGAAAATACATTGTGCCAAGAAATGTACTCTGTACCAAAATTGTAATGATATGAACATTTTATAAATTTTATGAACTTAAGATTTTTGAATAAGTGATATATCAAAAGAAAGTGCGTTTCTTGTGGATTAAAATAAGGTATACGAAACTGTCGTAGCTCTAAAACTGACAAAGTTATTTGCGTGAATAGGGAAAGTACAATATACGAAGAAATGCACTCTGTACCAAAATTGTAATGATATGCACATTTTATCAATTTTATGAACTTAAGATTTTTGAATAAGTGATATATCAGAAGAAAGTGCGTTTCGTATGGATTAAAATAAGGTATACGAAACTGTCGTAGCTTGAAAACTGGCAAAGTTATTTGCGTGAGTATGGAAAATACATTGTGCCAAGAAATGTAGTCTGTGCCAAAATTGTAATATTATGCAAATTTGATAAATTTTAGGAACTTAAGATTTTTGAATAAGAGATATATCAAAAAAAAGATTTTTGAATAAGTGATATATCAAAAGAAAGTGCGTTTCTTATGGATTAAAATGAGGTATACGAAACTGTCGTAGCTTGAAAACTGACAAAGTTATTTGCTTGAATATGGAAAATACATTGTGCCAGGAAATGTACTCTGTACCCAAATTGTAATGATATGCAAATTTTATAAATTTTATGAACTTAAGATTTTTGAATAAGTGATATATCAGAAGAAAGTGCGTTTCGTATTGATTAAAATGAGGTATACGAAACTGTCGTAGCTTGAAAACTGACAAAGTTATTTGCGTGAATATGGAAAATACATTGTGCCAGGAAATGTACTCTGTACCAAAATTGTAATGATATGCAAATTTGATAAATTTTATGAACTTAAGATTTTTGAATAAGTGATATATCAAAAGAAAGTGCGTTTCTTATTGATTAAAATGAGGTATGCGAAACTGTCATAGCTAGAAAACTGACAAAGTTATTTGCGTGAATAGGGAAAATACATTGTGTCAAGAAATGTACTCTGTACCAAAATTGTAATGATATGCAAATTTTATATTATTAAATGAGGTATACGAAAAAATGAGGTATACGAAACTGTCGTAGCTTGAAAACTGACAAAGTTTTTTGCATGAATAGGAAAAAAATACTAAAAAATGTACTCTGTGGCAAAATTGTAGTGATGAATTTTATGAACTTAAGATTTTTGAATAAGTGATATATCAGAAGAAAGTGCGTTTCGTATGGATTAAAATGAGGTATACGAAACTGAATTATACGAAACTGTCGTAGCTTGAAAACTGACAAAGTTATTATAGGGAAAATACATTGTGTCTATGAACTTAAGATATTTGTATAAGTGATATATCAAAAGAAAGTGCGTTTCTTATGGATTAAAATGAGGTATACGAAACTGTCGTAGCTTGAAAACTGACAAAGTTATTTGCGTGAATATGGAAAATACATTGTGCCAGGAATGTACTCTGTACCAAAATTGTAATGATATGCAAATTTGATAAATTTTATGAACTTAAGATATTTGTATAAGAAATATCAAAAGAAAGTGCGTTTTTTATGGATTAAAATGAGGTATACGAAACTGTCGTAGCTTGAAAACTGACAAAGTTATTTGCGTGAATAGGGAAAATACATTGTGCCAAGAAATGTACTCTGTACCAAAATTGTAATGATATGAACATTTTATAAATTTTATGAACTTAAGATTTTTGAATAAGTGATATATCAAAAGAAAGTGCGTTTCTTGTGGATTAAAATAAGGTATACGAAACTGTCGTAGCTCTAAAACTGACAAAGTTATTTGCGTGAATAGGGAAAGTACAATATACGAAGAAATGCACTCTGTACCAAAATTGTAATGATATGCACATTTTATCAATTTTATGAACTTAAGATTTTTGAATAAGTGATATATCAGAAGAAAGTGCGTTTCGTATGGATTAAAATAAGGTATACGAAACTTTCGTAGCTTGAAAACTGACAAAGTTATTTGCGTGAATATGGAAAATACATTGTGCCAAGAAATGTAGTCTGTGCCAAAATTGTAATATTATGCAAATTTGATAAATTTTAGGAACTTAAGATTTTTGAATAAGAGATATATCAAAAAAAAGATTTTTGAATAAGTGATATATCAAAAGAAAGTGCGTTTCTTATGGATTAAAATGAGGTATACGAAACTGTCGTAGCTTGAAAACTGACAAAGTTATTTGCTTGAATATGGAAAATACATTGTGCCAGGAAATGTACTCTGTACCCAAATTGTAATGATATGCAAATTTTATAAATTTTATGAACTTAAGATTTTTGAATAAGTGATATATCAGAAGAAAGTGCGTTTCGTATTGATTAAAATGAGGTATACGAAACTGTCGTAGCTTGAAAACTGACAAAGTTATTTGCGTGAATATGGAAGATACATTGTGCCAGGAAATGTACTCTGTACCAAAATTGTAATGATATGCAAATTTGATAAATTTTATGAACTTAAGATTTTTGAATAAGTGATATATCAAAAGAAAGTGCGTTTCTTATTGATTAAAATGAGGTATGCGAAACTGTCGTAGCTTGAAAACTGACAAAGTTATTTGCGTGAATAGGGAAAATACATTGTGTCAAGATATGTACTCTGTACCAAAATTGTAATGATATGCAAATTTTATATTATTAAATGAGGTATACGAAAAAATGAGGTATACGAAACTGTCGTAGCTTGAAAACTGACAAAGTTTTTTGCATGAATAGGAAAAAAATACTAAAAAATGTACTCTGTGGCAAAATTGTAGTGATGAATTTTATGAACTTAAGATTTTTGAATAAGTGATATATCAGAAGAAAGTGCGTTTCGTATGGATTAAAATGAGGTAAACTGTCGTAACTTGAAAACTGACAAAGTTATTTGCGCGAAGAAGGAAAGTACATTGTGCCAAGAAATGCAGTCTGTGCCAAAATTGTAATATTATGCAAATTTGATAAATTTTAGGAACTAAAGATTTTTGAATAAGAGATATATTAAAAGAAAGATATTTGTATAAGTGATATATCAAAAGAAAGTGCGTTTCTTATATACGAAACTGTCATAGCTTGAAAACTGACAAAGTTATTTGCGTGAATAGGGAAAATACATTGTGTCAAGAAATGTACTCTGTACCAAATTTGTAATGATATGCAAATTTTATAAATTTTATGAACTTAAGATTTTCGCATAAGTGATATATCAAAAGCAAGTGCGTTTCTTATGGATTAAAGTGAGGTATACGAAACTGTCGTGGCTTGAAAACTGACAAAGTTATATGCGCGAAGAAGGAAAATACATTGTGCCAAGAAATGTAGTCTGTGCGGTATACGAAACTGTCGTAGCTTGAAAACTGACAAAGTTATTTGCGTGAATAGGGAAAATATATTGTGCCAAGAAATGTACTCTGTACCAAAATTGTAATGATATGCAAATTTTATAAATTTTATGAACTTAAGATTTTTGAATAAGTGATATATCAAAAGAAAGATTTTTGTATAAATGATATATCGAAAGAAAGCGCGTTTCTTATGGATTAAAATGAGGTATACGAAACTGTCGTAGCTCGAAAACTGACAAAGTTATTTGCGTGAATAGGGAAAGTACAATATAATAAGAAATGCACTCTGCACCAAAATTGTAATGATATGCACATTTTATCAATTTTATGAACTTAAGATTTTTGAAAAAGTGATATATCAAAAGAAAGTGCGTTTCTTTTGGATTAAAATGAGGTATGCGAAACTGTCATAGCTTGAAAACTGACAAAGTTATTTACGTGAATAGGGAAAATACATTGTGTCAAGAAATGTACTCTGTACCAAAATTGTAATGATATGAAAATTTTATAAATTTTATGAACTTAAGATATTTGTATAAGTGATTTTTTATGGATTAAAATGAGGTATACGAAACTGTCGTAGCTTGAAAACTGACAAAGTTATATACTTGAATAGGGAAAATACATTGTGCCAAGAAATGTACTCTGTACCAAAATTGTAATGATATGAAAATTTTATAAATTTTATGAACTTTAGATTTTTGAATAAGTGATATATCAAAAGAAAGATTTTTGTATAAATGATATATCGAAAGAAAGTGCGTTTCTTGTGGATTAAAATGAGGTATACGAAACTGTCGTAGCTTGAAAACTTACAAAGTTATTTGCGTGAATAGGGAAAGTACAATATACTAAGAAATGCACTCTGTACCAAAATTGTAATGATATGCACATTTTATCAATTTTATGAACTTAAGATTTTTGAATAAGTGATATATCAAAAGAAAGTGCGTTTCTTATGGATTAAAATGAGGTATGCGAAACTGTCATAGCTTGAAAACTGACAAAGTTATTTACGTGAATAGGGAAAATACATTGTGTCAAGAAATGTACTCTGTACCAAAATTGTAATGATATGAAAATTTTATAAATTTTATGAACTTAACATTTTTGAATAAGTGATATATCAAAAGAAAGTGCGTTTCTTATGGATTAAAATGAGGTATACGAAACTGTCGTAGCTTGAAAACTGACAAAGTTATTTGCGTGAATAGGAAAAATACGATATACTAAGAAATGCATTCTGTACCAAAATTGTAATGATATGGAAATTTTATCAATTTTATGAACATTAGTTTTTTGACTAAGTGATATATCAAAAGAAAGTGCGTTTCTTATGGATTAAAATGAGGTATACGAAACTGTCGTAGCTTGAAAACTGACAAAGTTATTTGCGTGAATAGGGAAAATACATTGTGCCAAGAAATGTATTCTGTACCAAAATTGTAATGATATGCAAATTTTATAAATTTTACGAACTATAGATTTTTGAATAAGTGATATATCAAAAGAAAGTGCGTTTCTTATGGATTAAAATGAGGTATACGAAACTGTCGTTATTTGCGTGAATATGGAAAATACATTGTGCCAAGATATGTATTCTGTACCAAAATTGTAATGATATGCAAATTTTATAAATTTTACGAACTTTAGATTTTTGACTAAGTGATATATCAAAAGAAAGTGCGTTTCTTATGGATTAAAATGAGGTATACGAAACTGTCGTAGCTTGAAAACTGACAAAAATATTTTTCGTGAATAGGGAAAATACATTGTGCCAAGAAATGCACTCTGTACCAAAATTGTAATGATATGCAAATTTTGTTAATTTTATGAACTTAAGATTTTTGAATAAGTGATATATCAAAAGAAAGTGCGTTTCTTATGGATTAAAATGAGGTATGCGAAACTGTCATAGCTTGAAAATTGACAAAGTTATTTGCGTGAATAGAAAAAAAAATACTATAAAGTGTACTCTGTGGCAAAATTGTAGTGATGAATTTTATGAACTTAAGATTTTTGAATAAGTGATATATCAGAAGAAAGTGCGTTTCGTATGTAAAAAAAATTGTAATGATATGCAAATTTTATCAATTTTATGAACATTAGTTTTTTGACTAAGTGATATATCAAAAGAAAGTGCGTTTCTTATGGATTAAAATGAGGTATACGAAACTGTCGTAGCTTGAAAACTGACAAAGTTATTTGCGTGAATAGGAAAAATACGATATACTAAGAAATGCATTCTGTACCAAAATTGTAATGATATGGAAATTTTATCAATTTTATGAACATTAGTTTTTTGACTAAGTGATATATCAAAAGAAAGTGCGTTTCTTATGGATTAAAATGAGGTATACGAAACTGTCGTAGCTTGAAAACTGACAAAGTTATTTGCGTGAATAGGGAAAATACATTGTGCCAAGAAATGTATTCTGTACCAAAATTGTAATGATATGCAAATTTTATAAATTTTACGAACTATAGATTTTTGAATAAGTGATATATCAAAAGAAAGTGCGTTTCTTATGGATTAAAATGAGGTATACGAAACTGTCGTTATTTGCGTGAATATGGAAAATACATTGTGCCAAGATATGTATTCTGTACCAAAATTGTAATGATATGCAAATTTTATAAATTTTACGAACTTTAGATTTTTGACTAAGTGATATATCAAAAGAAAGTGCGTTTCTTATGGATTAAAATGAGGTATACGAAACTGTCGTAGCTTGAAAACTGACAAAAATATTTTTCGTGAATAGGGAAAATACATTGTGCCAAGAAATGCACTCTGTACCAAAATTGTAATGATATGCAAATTTTGTTAATTTTATGAACTTAAGATTTTTGAATAAGTGATATATCAAAAGAAAGTGCGTTTCTTATGGATTAAAATGAGGTATGCGAAACTGTCATAGCTTGAAAATTGACAAAGTTATTTGCGTGAATAGAAAAAAAAATACTATAAAGTGTACTCTGTGGCAAAATTGTAGTGATGAATTTTATGAACTTAAGATTTTTGAATAAGTGATATATCAGAAGAAAGTGCGTTTCGTATGTAAAAAAAATTGTAATGATATGCAAATTTTATCAATTTTATGAACATTAGTTTTTTGACTAAGTGATATATCAAAAGAAAGTGCGTTTCTTATGGATTAAAATGAGGTATGCGAAACTGTCGTAGCTTGAAAACTGACAAAGTTATTTGCGTGAATAGGGAAAATACATTGTGCCAAGAAATGTATTCTGTACCAAAATTGTAATGATATGAAAATTTTATAAATTTTACGAACTATAGATTTTTGAATAAGTGATATATCAAAAGAAAGTGCGTTTCTTATGGATTAAGTTGAGGTATACGAAACTGCCGTAGCTTGAAAACTGACAAAGTTATTTGCGTGAATAGGGAAAATACATTGTGCCAAGAAATGCACTCTGTGCCAAAATTGTAATGATATGTAAATTTGATAAATTTTAGGAACTAAAGATTTTTGAATAAGAGATACATCAAAAGAAAGATTTTTGAATAAGTGATATATCAGAAGAAAGCGTGTTTCTTATGGATTAAATCTAGGTATACGAAACTGTCATAGCTTGAAAACTGACAAAGTTATTTGCGTGAATAGGGAAAATACGATATACTAAGAAATGCACTCTGTATCAAAATTGTAATGATATGTAGATTTTATAAAGTTTATGAATTTAGGATTTTTAAATAAGTGATATATAAAAAGAAAGCGCGTTTCTTATAGATTAAAATGAGGTATACGAAACTGTCGTAGCTTTAAAACTGACAAAGTTATTTGCGTGAATAGGAAAATACAATATACTAAGAAATATACTCTGTACCAAAATTGTAATTATATGTAGATTTTATAAATTTTATGAACTTAAGATTTTTGTATAAATGATATATCAAAAGAAAGTGCGTTTCTTATGGATTAAAATAAGGTATACGAAACTGTCGTAGCTTGAAAACTGACAAAGTTATTTGCGTGAATAAGGAAAATATATTGTGCCAAGAAATGCACTCTGTGCCAAAATTGTAATGATATGCAAATTTTATAAATTTTTTGAACTTAAGATTTTTGAATAAATGTTATATCAAAAGAAAGTGCGTTTCTTATGGATTAAAATAAGGTATACGAAACTGTCGTAGCTTGAAAACTGACAAAGTTATTTGCGTGATTAGGGAAAATACATTGTGCCAAGAAATGTACTCTGTACCAAAATTGTAATGATATGCAAAGTTTGTCAATTTTATGAACTTAAGATTTTTGAATAAGTGATATGTCAAAAGAAAGTGCGTTTCTTATGGATTAAAATAGGGTATACGAAACTGTCGTAGCTTTAAAACTGACAAAGTTATTTGCGTGAATAGGGAAAATACATTATGCCAAGAAATGCACTCTGTACCAAAATTGTAATGATATGCAAATTTGATAAATTCTAGGAACTTAAGATTTTGGAATAAGAGATATATCAAAAGAAAGTGCGTTTCTTATGGATTAAAATGAAGTATACGAAACTGTCGTAGCTTGAAAACTGACAAAGTTATTTGCGTGAATAGGGAAAATACAATATTCTAAGAAATATACTCTGTACCAAAATTGTAATGATATGTAGATTTTATAAATTTTATGAATTTAAGATTTTGAAATGAGTGATATTTCAGAAGAAAGTACCTTTCTTATGTATTAAAATGAGGTATACGAAACTGTCGTAGCTTGAAAACTGACATGTTATTAGCGTGAATAGGGAAAATACATTGTGCAAAGAAATGTACTCTCTGCCAAAATTGTAATGATATTCACATTTGATAAAATTTATGAAGTCAAGATTTTTGAATAAGTGATAAATCAAAAGAAAGTGCATTTCTTATGGATTAAAATGAGGTATACAAATCTGTCGTAGCTTGAAAACTGACAAAGTTATTTGCGTGAATATAGAAAATACATTGTGCCAAGAAATGCACTCTGTGCCAAAATTGTAATGATATGCAAATTTGATAAATTTTAGGAACTAAAGATTTTTGAATAAGAGGTATATTAAAAGAAATTGCGTTTCTTATGGATTAAAATGAGGTATACGAAACTGTCGTAGCTTGAAAACTGACAAAGTTATTTGCATGAATAGGGAAAATACATTGTGCCAAGAAATGTACTCTCTACCAAAATTGTAATTATATGCAAATTTTATGAACTTAAGATTTTTGAATAGGTGATATATCAAAAGAAAGTGCGTTTCTTATGGATTAAAATGAGGTATACGAAACTGTCGTAACCTGAAAACTGACAAAGTTATTTGCGTGAATAGGGAAAATACATTGTGCCAAGAAATGCACTCTGTGCCAAAATTATAATGATATGCAAATTTTATCAATTTTACGAACTTAAGATTTTTGAATAAGTGATATATCAAAAGAAAGAGAGTTTCTTATGGATTCAAATGAGGTATACAAAACTGACGTAGCTTGAAAACTGACAAAGTTATTTGCTAGAATAGGGAAAATACAATATACTAAGGAATGCACTCTGTACCAAATTTGTAATGATATGCAAATTTTATCAATTTTACGAACTTAAGATTTTTGAATAAGTGATATATCAAAAGAAAGTGCATTGCTTATGGATTCAAATGAGGTATACGAAACTGTCGTAGCTTGAAAACTGACAAAGTTATTTGCGTGAATAGGGAAAATACATTGTGCCAAGTAATACACTCTGTGCCAAAATTGTAATGATATGCAAATTTGATAAATTTTAGGAACTAAAGATTTTTGAATAAGAGATATATCAAAAGAAAGTGCGTTTCTTATGGATTAAAATGAGGTATACGAAACTGTCGTAGCTTGAAAACTGAAAAGTTATTTGCGTGAATAGGGAAAATACATTCTGCCAAGAAATGTACTCTCTGCCAAAATTGTAATGATATTCACATTTGATAAATTTTATGAAGTTAAGATTTTTGAATAAGTTATAAATCAAAAGAAAGTGCGTTTCTTATGGATTAAAATGAGGTATACAAAACTGTCGTAGCTTGAAAACTGACAAAGTTATTTGCGTGAATAGGGAAAATACAATATACTAAGAAATGTACTCTGTGCCAAAATTGTAATGAATTGCAAATTTGCAAAATTTTGTGAACTTATGATTTTTGTATAAGTAATATATCAAAAGAAAGTGCGTTTCTTATGGATTAAAATGAGGTATACGAAACTGTCGTTATTTGCGTGAATATGGAAAATACATTGTGCCAAGATATGTATTCTGTACCAAAATTGTAATGATATGCAAATTTTATAAATTTTACGAACTTTAGATTTTTGACTAAGTGATATATCAAAAGAAAGTGCGTTTCTTATGGATTAAAATGAGGTATACGAAACTGTCGTAGCTTGAAAACTGACAAAAATATTTTTCGTGAATAGGGAAAATACATTGTGCCAAGAAATGCACTCTGTACCAAAATTGTAATGATATGCAAATTTTGTTAATTTTATGAACTTAAGATTTTTGAATAAGTGATATATCAAAAGAAAGTGCGTTTCTTATGGATTAAAATGAGGTATGCGAAACTGTCATAGCTTGAAAATTGACAAAGTTATTTGCGTGAATAGAAAAAAAAATACTATAAAGTGTACTCTGTGGCAAAATTGTAGTGATGAATTTTATGAACTTAAGATTTTTGAATAAGTGATATATCAGAAGAAAGTGCGTTTCGTATGTAAAAAAAATTGTAATGATATGCAAATTTTATCAATTTTATGAACATTAGTTTTTTGACTAAGTGATATATCAAAAGAAAGTGCGTTTCTTATGGATTAAAATGAGGTATGCGAAACTGTCGTAGCTTGAAAACTGACAAAGTTATTTGCGTGAATAGGGAAAATACATTGTGCCAAGAAATGTATTCTGTACCAAAATTGTAATGATATGAAAATTTTATAAATTTTACGAACTATAGATTTTTGAATAAGTGATATATCAAAAGAAAGTGCGTTTCTTATGGATTAAGTTGAGGTATACGAAACTGCCGTAGCTTGAAAACTGACAAAGTTATTTGCGTGAATAGGGAAAATACATTGTGCCAAGAAATGCACTCTGTGCCAAAATTGTAATGATATGTAAATTTGATAAATTTTAGGAACTAAAGATTTTTGAATAAGAGATACATCAAAAGAAAGATTTTTGAATAAGTGATATATCAGAAGAAAGCGTGTTTCTTATGGATTAAATCTAGGTATACGAAACTGTCATAGCTTGAAAACTGACAAAGTTATTTGCGTGAATAGGGAAAATACGATATACTAAGAAATGCACTCTGTATCAAAATTGTAATGATATGTAGATTTTATAAAGTTTATGAATTTAGGATTTTTAAATAAGTGATATATAAAAAGAAAGCGCGTTTCTTATAGATTAAAATGAGGTATACGAAACTGTCGTAGCTTTAAAACTGACAAAGTTATTTGCGTGAATAGGAAAATACAATATACTAAGAAATATACTCTGTACCAAAATTGTAATTATATGTAGATTTTATAAATTTTATGAACTTAAGATTTTTGTATAAATGATATATCAAAAGAAAGTGCGTTTCTTATGGATTAAAATAAGGTATACGAAACTGTCGTAGCTTGAAAACTGACAAAGTTATTTGCGTGAATAAGGAAAATATATTGTGCCAAGAAATGCACTCTGTGCCAAAATTGTAATGATATGCAAATTTTATAAATTTTTTGAACTTAAGATTTTTGAATAAATGTTATATCAAAAGAAAGTGCGTTTCTTATGGATTAAAATAAGGTATACGAAACTGTCGTAGCTTGAAAACTGACAAAGTTATTTGCGTGATTAGGGAAAATACATTGTGCCAAGAAATGTACTCTGTACCAAAATTGTAATGATATGCAAAGTTTGTCAATTTTATGAACTTAAGATTTTTGAATAAGTGATATGTCAAAAGAAAGTGCGTTTCTTATGGATTAAAATAGGGTATACGAAACTGTCGTAGCTTTAAAACTGACAAAGTTATTTGCGTGAATAGGGAAAATACATTATGCCAAGAAATGCACTCTGTACCAAAATTGTAATGATATGCAAATTTGATAAATTCTAGGAACTTAAGATTTTGGAATAAGAGATATATCAAAAGAAAGTGCGTTTCTTATGGATTAAAATGAAGTATACGAAACTGTCGTAGCTTGAAAACTGACAAAGTTATTTGCGTGAATAGGGAAAATACAATATTCTAAGAAATATACTCTGTACCAAAATTGTAATGATATGTAGATTTTATAAATTTTATGAATTTAAGATTTTGAAATGAGTGATATTTCAGAAGAAAGTACCTTTCTTATGTATTAAAATGAGGTATACGAAACTGTCGTAGCTTGAAAACTGACATGTTATTAGCGTGAATAGGGAAAATACATTGTGCAAAGAAATGTACTCTCTGCCAAAATTGTAATGATATTCACATTTGATAAAATTTATGAAGTCAAGATTTTTGAATAAGTGATAAATCAAAAGAAAGTGCATTTCTTATGGATTAAAATGAGGTATACAAATCTGTCGTAGCTTGAAAACTGACAAAGTTATTTGCGTGAATATAGAAAATACATTGTGCCAAGAAATGCACTCTGTGCCAAAATTGTAATGATATGCAAATTTGATAAATTTTAGGAACTAAAGATTTTTGAATAAGAGGTATATTAAAAGAAATTGCGTTTCTTATGGATTAAAATGAGGTATACGAAACTGTCGTAGCTTGAAAACTGACAAAGTTATTTGCATGAATAGGGAAAATACATTGTGCCAAGAAATGTACTCTCTACCAAAATTGTAATTATATGCAAATTTTATGAACTTAAGATTTTTGAATAGGTGATATATCAAAAGAAAGTGCGTTTCTTATGGATTAAAATGAGGTATACGAAACTGTCGTAACCTGAAAACTGACAAAGTTATTTGCGTGAATAGGGAAAATACATTGTGCCAAGAAATGCACTCTGTGCCAAAATTATAATGATATGCAAATTTTATCAATTTTACGAACTTAAGATTTTTGAATAAGTGATATATCAAAAGAAAGAGAGTTTCTTATGGATTCAAATGAGGTATACAAAACTGACGTAGCTTGAAAACTGACAAAGTTATTTGCTAGAATAGGGAAAATACAATATACTAAGGAATGCACTCTGTACCAAATTTGTAATGATATGCAAATTTTATCAATTTTACGAACTTAAGATTTTTGAATAAGTGATATATCAAAAGAAAGTGCATTGCTTATGGATTCAAATGAGGTATACGAAACTGTCGTAGCTTGAAAACTGACAAAGTTATTTGCGTGAATAGGGAAAATACATTGTGCCAAGTAATACACTCTGTGCCAAAATTGTAATGATATGCAAATTTGATAAATTTTAGGAACTAAAGATTTTTGAATAAGAGATATATCAAAAGAAAGTGCGTTTCTTATGGATTAAAATGAGGTATACGAAACTGTCGTAGCTTGAAAACTGAAAAGTTATTTGCGTGAATAGGGAAAATACATTCTGCCAAGAAATGTACTCTCTGCCAAAATTGTAATGATATTCACATTTGATAAATTTTATGAAGTTAAGATTTTTGAATAAGTTATAAATCAAAAGAAAGTGCGTTTCTTATGGATTAAAATGAGGTATACAAAACTGTCGTAGCTTGAAAACTGACAAAGTTATTTGCGTGAATAGGGAAAATACAATATACTAAGAAATGTACTCTGTGCCAAAATTGTAATGAATTGCAAATTTGCAAAATTTTGTGAACTTATGATTTTTGTATAAGTAATATATCAAAAGAAAGTGCGTTTCTTAAGGATTAAAATGAGGTATACGAATCTGTCGTAGCTTGAAAACTGACAAAGTTATTTGCATGAATAGGGAAAATACATTGTGCCAAGAAATGTACTCTGTACCAAAATTGTAATTATATGCAAATTTTATGAACTTAAGATTTTTGAATAGGTGATATATCAAAAGAAAGTGCGTTTCTTATGGATTAAAATGAGGTATACGAAACTGTCGTAACTAGAAAACTGACAAAGTTATTTGCGTGAATAGGGAAAATACATTGTGCCAAGAAATGCACTCTGTGCCAAAATTATAATGATATGCAAATTTGATAAATTTTAGGAACTTAAGATTTTTGAATAAGAGATATATCAAAAGAAAGTGCATTTCTTATGGATTAAAATGAGGTATACGAAAATGTCGTAGCTTGAAAACTGACAAAGTTATTTGCGTGAATAGGGAAAATACATTGTGCCAAGAAATGCACTCTGTACCAAAATTGTAATGATATGCAAATTTGGTAAATTTTATGAACTTAAGATTTTTGCATAAGTGACATATCAAAAGAAAGTGCGTTTCTTATGGATTCAAATGAGGTATACGAAACTGTCGTAGCTTGAAAACTGACAAAGTTATTTGCGTGAATAGGGAAAATACATTGTGCTAAGAAATGCACTCTGTACCAAAATTGTAATGATATGCAAATTTGGTAAATTTCATGAACTTAAGATTTTTGCATAAATGACATATCAAATGAAAGTGCGTTTTTTATGGATTAAGATGAGGTATACGAAACTGTCGTAGCTTGAAAACTGACAAAGTTATTTGCGTGAATAGGGAAAATACAATATACTAAGAAATGCACTCTGTACCAAAATTGTAATGATATGCAAATTTTATCAATTTTACGAACTTAAGATTTTTGAATAAGTGATATATCAAAAGAAAGTGCGTTGCTTATGGATTAAAATTAGGTATACGAAACTGTCGTAGCTTGAAAACTGCCAAAGTTATTTGCGTGAATAGGGAAAATACATTGTGCCAAGAAATGCACTCTGTACCAAAATTGTAATTATATGCAAATTTTATGAACTTAAGATTTTTTAATAAGTGATATGTCAAAAGAAAAAGCGTTTCTTATGGATTAAAATAGGGTATACGAAACTGTCGTAGCTTGAAAACTGACAAAGTTATTTGCGTGAATAGGGAAAATACAATATACTAAGAAATATACTCTGTACAAAAATTGTAATGATATGTAGATTTTATAAATTTTATGAATTTAAGATTTTGAAATGAGTGATATTTCAGAAGAAAGTTCCTTTCTTATGTATTAAAATGAGGTATACGAAACTGTCGTAGCTTGAAAACTGACAAAGTTATTTGCGTGAATAGGGAAAATACATTGTGCCAAGAAATGTACTCTCTGCCAAAATTGTAATGATATGCAAATTTGATAAATTTTAGGAACTAAAGATTTTTGAATAAGAGATATATCAAAAGAAAGTGCGTTTCTTATGGATTAAAATGAGGTATACGAAACTTTTTTGCGTGAATAGGGAAAATACATTGTGCCAAGAAATGTACTCTTTGCCAAAATTGTAATGATATTCACATTTGATAAATTTTATGAAGTCAAGATTTTTGAATAAGTGATAAATCAAAAGTAAGTGCGTTTCTTATGGATTAAAATGAGGTATACGAAACTGTCGTAGCTTGAAAACTGACAAAGTTATTTGCGTGAATACGGAAAATACAATACACTAAGAAATGTACTCTGTACCAAAATTGTAATTATATGCAAATTTTATGAACTTAAGATTTTTGAATAGGTGATATCTCAAAAGAAAGTGCGTTTCTTATGGATAAAAATGAGGTATACGAAACTGTCGTAACTAGAAAACTGACAAAGTTATTTGCATGAATAGGGAAAATACATTGTGCCAAGAAATGCACTCTGTGCCAAAATTATAATGATATGCAAATTTGATAAATTTTAGGAACTTAAGATTTTTAAATAAGAGATATATCAAAGGAAAGTGCGTTTCTTATGGATTAAAATGAGGTATACGAAACTGTCGTAGCTTGAAAACTGACAAAGTTATTTGCGTGAATAGGGAAAATACATTGTGCCAAGAAATGCACTCTGTACCAAAATTGTAATGATATGCAAATTTGGTAAATTTTATGAACTTAAGATTTTTGCATAAGTGACATATCAAAAGAAAGTGCGTTTCTTATGGATTAACTGTCGTAGCTTGGAAACTGACAAAGTTATTTGCGTGAATAGGGAAAATACAATATACTTAGAAATGTACTCTGTACCAAAATTGTAATTATATGCAAATTTTATGAACTTAAGATTTTTGAATAGGTGATATCTCAAAAGAAAGTGCGTTTCTTATGGATTAAAATGAGGTGTACGAAACTGTCGTAGCTTGAAAACTGACAAAGTTATTTGCGTGAATAGGGAAAATACATTGTGCCAAGAAATGTATTCTCTGCCAAAATTGTAATGATATTCACATTTGATAAATTTTATGAAGTCAAGATTTTTTAATAAGTGATAAATCAAAAGAAAGTGGGTTTCTTATGGATTAAAATGAGGTATACGAATCTGTCGTAACTTGAAAACTGAAAAAGTTATTAGTGTGAATAGGGAAAATACATTGTGCCAAGAAATGTACTCTGTACCAAAATTGTAATGATATCCAAAATTGATACATTTTAGGAACTAAAGGTTTTTGAATAAGAGATATATCAAAAGAATGTGCGTTTCTTATGTATTAAAATGAGGTATACGAAACTGTCGTAGCTTGAAAACTGACAAAGTTATTTGCGTGAATATGGAAAATACTTTGTGCCAGGAAATGTACTCTGTACCAAAATTGTAATGATATGCAAATTTGATATATTTTATGAACTTAAGATTTTGTATAAATGATATATCAAAAGAAAGTGCGTTTCTTATGGATCAAAATGAGGTATACAAAACTGTCGTAGCTTGAAAACTGACAAAGTGATTTGCGTGATTAGGGAAAATACATTGCACAGTGGGGCAGAATGGAAATTTTTTGGAAATAAATCTGGCATTTCTAAACGGCTGATCCGATCGGGATAAAATTTGGCGCGAGCGAAGCCAAGGAGTATTCGAGTTTAAGTTTTGAAGATGAACCCTGCAGATGCCCCAGGGCCGGCGCTGTGGCGGCTCAAAGTAGGGTACCTACGACATGTAAAATTTTTAAACTCGTGCCATTTTTTTGTTTTTCACCCAAATACAAAGATTTTTATATTTTGTGAAAGCGCTCGATGAGATCTTGAAAAAACATGCTTGGACATACCACTTATCTCTTATAATATCCGAGTTATAGGCATATAAAAATTTAGTGATACAAAATTTACCATACCTTGGTCCGCCTTTTTTTGAATACCGGGCGTAATTTTGGACCAAATGGACTCAATTTTTTCTTGTTAGTTAGACAACAAAATTTCCAATAATATACAAAAAATTTCAGATCAATATTGTTTACAGATCCAAAAATATACGTTTTTTAATTTAAAAATTCAAAAAATTTTAGATTTTTGGCATTTTTTTGCCAAAAATGTGTCTTAACTCTTTTATTAATAAAATAAAATTTTTATTAAGAACATATAACAATTTTATAGTTTTCTAAAAGGTATCTTTACGCAGAACGCTTTGGCGTAAAAAACTTGTCCTATTTTTTGAAAATGTTGCCACTGCGTCCTTCCGAATATGACCTATTTTTTATCAAAACTTCAACTTTGGGCGACATGTTCTAAAATCCCAAAGCTGGGATCAGAAAACTGAAAGCAGTTTTGGAAACCCTAATATGTTTTCTATTTACTCCTAAAGTATTTTCCCAGCCCTGAAAGAAATGTGGACCCTATGGGCAAAAAAGTAAAAAATTCCATTTTTGGGATTTTCATTCCTATTTTTGGGAATTGCGGGATGCCCTTTGACCTTTTCAATTTTTTTTTGCATATTCTTATTTGAAATGACAAATTTAACAAGCGTTGAAAATTTCATTGAGTTTTGTTCATAAATAAAGATTTTGTCATATATTACATATTTGTTTAATTTCTAAAACTATGATTTATATGAAAATTTTAATAGGATCGCAGATAGCTACAACAATTTAGTCCATATTTATCCCTTAATATCATTTTTTAGTTAGATATGGAAATTCTCGACCCTTTACAAAAAATTTCAAGCCAATATCTCAATTACATTCAAAAATATGTTCATTTAAACCTGTGTCCTTTAATTTCATCTTTTTCATATTTTAGTATTAAGTATGACAGAACATACATTTGGTGTTGAATAAAATATTTGGACAATTTTTAAAAATTATTTAGTTAATTATTTTATTATAATATTGTATATAAAATAAAAAAATTATAATTTTATTATGAGCCACGCACAACAACACCTAAATCACCCCACACAAATTACCTTTCCCGCCCACCGAAATATAAAACACAATTTAATACAATATCATCAGTTAGTATAATAGCTTTTTTTATTTGAACTGTTTATCTTAAACATAATACAATTAATTCTTACAACCTACTTATATAGTTAATTCCTAACACTACTTATTTTCTATAAAATAATCTGTCATATCGGTATACATATCCAGAAGGTAATATAAGTCCTTTAAATCTTCCTTGTTTTGAGATGATAGAGTTTCATAACAAATCCATCTTTTTCGCATAGTTGAAAGAACAGGATCAGAAGATAGAAGTAAACTATTAAAAATATCTTCATTCTGTGATTGCCTGGAGCATTTTCTTGAGCTGAATAGTTGAACATGCTTAAAATCTCGATTCCTCGCTTCCTGGGCTTCTTCTGTTAACTCTCCAAGTGGAAGAATATTCGATTCAATTATTATTTGACAATACTTTGTGTACTGTTGGTGTTAGTTCCCTCCATGGATACAGAGATACAAGTAATTTAGAAATTTCAGATGTGTATTCCCCAAATCGATTTTCATTAATTTTATGTTTACTATTCAGTGCCATTAAAATAGTTTTAACTCTTCGAAGCAACTCCTTGTCGATTCCAGTTATTTTTGAAGTAATTTCAAAATCACGAAAAAACCTTCTCGACGTATTACCGTCATTTGTACTACCGCAACTTGAAAGTGGTTTGTCGATGTTTAATCCCATCTGAACTTTAAATTCTTCTTGGATTATGCTTTTTTCCGCAGCTCTCAGTTCTTTCAATTCTTCATTATTTTTTGTTGATTTAGTAGGATAGTTTGTTTTTTTTTTCCTGGATCGCCTTGTATGATGGTAATATATTGTGTCCTTTTTCATGCAGAGCTTTCCTTAATATTTGGTACTTATTTCGACTGAGACCCAGTTCCAACATAAGCGCTATTGCTTCCTCTTCAGTAAAATTTGATTATGATGTTGGAGTTGGTATACTTTCCACAATTCGCTTAAGTCGTTTTGGTGATGCATTAGGAAGAATAGTTGCAATATGTACGACATCCATATGTTGGTTTTCCTTTTTCAGCATTTCGTTAAATGTATCAGCAATTTCCTCATTTGAGATTGAAAAAAGTTTTTGTGTGACCCTCTTTTTTTTACCTTGAACATAAGTCTTCGTATGACTTGCAAGGCGCTCCTGTTGATGTGTTGTAAGTTGAGATTTCCGTAGTAGTTTCTATCCAACTACAAAATTTTAATCGAAATTTCTTTTGATTTCCATCCACAGACTTACTTTTTACATCAAAAAGTTTTAAAAAGTTTTCAATTTTTGATATGCCTGTTTTGTCTACTTTTCTACTATATGTAGTTTTTATATAATTTGAAATGTCTTCAATTCTTTCTGGCCCTTTTGAAGATATACTCCATAAAACGGAACACAACTCTTCGTACTTTAATGTAATCTTCATTGTAGATTTATTAAATATGGTACTTAAAATCTGAGAAGTTTACTTATATACCAATTCTTGTCATTTCCGATACAGCTATTCCAAAGTAAAAAATTACGAATTGTCTACCTATTAACATTTAGGACTATATTACTATAACCTGTAATTCAGTCATTGATATTTCTTATTAGTGAATGAATCGAAATTATCAATACCTGTATATTTTTACCTACATGATCATAAACGAAACAGAACGAAATGATCTGTCGAAAAAATTTAGGTAAAAAATGGTTATAAATTTTTGAAAATTCAAGCATAATAGGACCTTTCAATTATAAGGATAAGCAAACAAATAGAAAATAGGTAAATATAAGATTTAAATATGTGCTGTCATACTTAATACTAAAATATGAAAAAGATAAAATTAAAGGACACAGGTTTAAATGAACATATTTTTGAATGTAATTGAGATATTGGCTTGAAATTTTTTGTAAAGGGTCGAGAATTTCCATATCTAACTAAAAAATTATATTAAGGGATAAATATGGACTAAATTGTTGTAGCTATCTGCGATCCTATTAAAATTTTGATATAAATCATAGTTTTAGAAATTAAACAAATATGTAATATATGACAAAATCTTTATTTATGAACAAAACTCAATGAAATTTTCAACGCTTGTTAAATTTGTCATTTCAAATAAGAATATGCAAAAAAAAATTGAAAAGGTCAAAGGGCATCCCGCAATTCCCAAAAATAGGAATGAAAATCCCAAAAATGGAATTTTTTACTTTTTTGCCCATAGGGTCCACATTTCTTTCAGGGCTGGGAAAATACTTTAGGAGTAAATAGAAAACATATTAGGGTTTCCAAAACTGCTTTCAGTTTTCTGATCCCAGCTTTGGGATTTTAGAACATGTCGCCCAAAGTTGAAGTTTTGATAAAAAATAGGTCATATTCGGAAGGACGCAGTGGCAACATTTTCAAAAAATAGGACAAGTTTTTTACGCCAAAGCGTTCTGCGTAAAGATACCTTTTAGAAAACTATAAAATTGTTATATGTTCTTAATAAAAATTTTATTTTATTAATAAAAGAGTTAAGACACATTTTTGGCAAAAAAATGCCAAAAATCTAAAATTTTTTGAATTTTTAAATTAAAAAACGTATATTTTTGGATCTGTAAACAATATTGATCTGAAATTTTTTGTATATTATTGGAAATTTTGTTGTCTAACTAACAAGAAAAAATTGAGTCCATTTGGTCCAAAATTACGCCCGGTATTCAAAAAAAGGCGGACCAAGGTATGGTAAATTTTGTATCACTAAATTTTTATATGCCTATAACTCGGATATTATAAGAGATAAGTAGTATGTCCAAGCATGTTTTTTCAAGATCTCATCGAGCGCTTTCACAAAATATAAAAATCTTTGTATTTGGGTGAAAAACAAAAAAATGGCACGAGTTTAAAAATTTTACATGTCGTAGGTACCCTACTTTGAGCCGCCACAGCGCCGGCCCTGGGGCATCTGCAGGGTTCATCTTCAAAACTTAAACTCGAATACTCCTTGGCTTCGCTCGCGCCAAATTTTATCCCGATCGGATCAGCCGTTTAGAAATGCCAGATTTATTTCCAAAAAATTTCCATTCTGCCCCACTGTGCATTGTGCCAAGAAATGTACTCTGTACCAAAATTGTAATGATATGCAAATTTGGTAAATTTTATGAACTTAAGATTTTTGCATAAGTGACATATCAAAAGAAAGTGCGTTTCTTATCGATTAAAATGAGGTATACGAAACTGTCGTAGCTTGAAAACTGACAAAGTTATTTGCGTGAATAGGGAAAATACAATATACTAAGAAATGCACTCTGTACCAAAATTGTAATGATATGCAAATTTTATCAATTTTACGAACTTAAGATTTTTGAATAAGTGATATATCAAAAGAAAGTGCGTTGCTTATGGATTAAAATGAGGTATACGAAACTGTCGTAGCTTGAAAACTGCCAAAGTTATTTGCGGGAATAGGGAAAATACATTGTGCCAAGAAATGCACTCTGTACCAAAATTGTAATGATGTGCAAATTGGGTAAATTTTATGAACCTAAGATATTTGTATAAGTGATATATCAAAAGAAAGTGCGTTTCTTATGGATTAAAATGAGGTGTACGAAACTGTCGTAGCCTGAAAACTGACAAAGTTATTTGCGTGAATAGGGAAAATACATTGTGCCAAGAAATGTACTCTGTGCCAAAATTGTAATGATATTCACATTCGATAAATTTTATGAAGTCAAGATTTTTTAATAAGTGATAAATCAAAAGAAAGTGCGTTTCTTATGGATTAAAATGAGGTATATGAAACTGTCGTAACTTGAAAACTGACAAAGATATTTGCGTGAATGAGGAAAATTCATTGTGCTAAGAAATGTACTCTGTACCAAATTGTAATGATATGCATTTTAAGAACTAAAGGTTTTTGAATAAGAGATATATCAAAAGAAATTGCGTTTCTTATATATTAAAATGAGGTATACGAAACTGTCGTAGCTTGAAAACTGACAAAGTTATTTGCGTGAATAGGGAAAGTACAATATACTAAGAAATGCACTCTGTACCAAAATTGTAATGATATGCACATTTTATAAATTTTATGAACTTAAGATTTTTGAATAAGTGATATATCAAAAGAAAGTGCGTTTTTTATGGATTAAAATGAGGTATACGAAACTGTCGTAGCTTGAAAACTGACAAAGTTATTTGCGTGAATAGGGAAAATACATTGTGTCAAGAAATGTATTCTGTACCAAAATTGTAATGTTATGCAAATTTTATAAATTTTATGAACTTAAGATTTTTGAATAAGTGATATATCAAAAGAAAGTGCGTTTCTTATGGATTAAAATGAGGTATACGAAACTGTCGTAGCTTGAAAACTGACAAAGTTATTTGCGCGAAGAAGGAAAATACATTGTGCCAAGAAATGTAGTCTGTGCTAAAATTGTAATATTATGCAAATTTGATAAATTTTAGGAACTTAGATTTTTGAATAAGAGATATATCAAAAGAAAGATTTTTGAACAAGTGATTTATCAAAAGAAAGTGCGTTTCTTATGGATTAAAATGAGGTATACGAAACTGTCGTAGCTTGAAAACTGACAAAGTTATTTGCTTGAATAGGAAAAATACGATATACTAAGAAATGCACTCTGTACCAAAATCGTAATGATATGCAAATTTTATCAATTTTATGAACTTAAGATTTTTGAATATGTGATATATCAAAAGAAAGTGCGTTTCTTATGGATTAAAATGAGGTATACGAAACTGTCGCAGCTTGAAAACTGACAAAGTTATTTGCGTGAATAGGGAAAATACATTGTGTCAAGAAATGCACTCTCTACCAAAATTGTAATGATATGCAAATTTGGTAAATTTTATGAACTTAAGATATTTGTATAAGTGATATATCAAAAGAAAGTGCGTTTTTTATGGATTAAAATGAGGTATGCGAAACTGTCATAGCTTGAAAACTGATAAAGTTATTTGCGTGAATAGGGAAAATGCATTGTGTCAAGAAATGTATTCTGTACCAAAATTGTAATGATATACAAATTTTATAAATTTTACGAACTTTAGATTTTTGACTAAGTGATATATCAAAAGAAAGTGCGTTTCTTATGGATTAAAATGAGCAAATAACTTTGTCAGTTTTGAAAACTGACAAAGTTATTTGCGTGAATAGGGAAAATATATTGTGCCAAGAAATGTATTCTGTACCAAAATTATAATGACATGCAAATTTTATAAATTTTATGAACTTTAGATTTTTGACTAAGTGATATATCAAAAGAAAGTGCGTTTCATATGGATTAAAATGAGGTATACGAAACTGTCGTAGCTTAAAAACTGACAAAGTTATTTTTCGTGAATAGGTAAAATACATTGTGCCAAGAAATGCACTCTGTACCAAAATTGTAATGATATGCAAATTTGGTAAATTTTATGAACTTAAGATATTTGAATAAGTGATATATCAAAAGAAAGTGCGTTTTTTATGGATTAAAATGAGGTATACGACACCGTCGTAGCTTGAAAACTGACAAAGTTATTTGAGTGAATAGGGAAAATACAATATACTAAGAAATGCACTCGGTACCAAAATTGTAATGATATGCAAATTTTATCAATTTGGTGAACTTAAGATTTTTGAATAAGTGATATACCAAAAGAAAGTGCGTTTCATATGGATTAAAATGGGGTATGCGAAACTGTCATAGCTTGAAAACTGACAAAGTTATTTGCGTGAATAGGGAAAATGCATTGTGTCAAGAAATGTACTCTGTACCAAAATTGTAATGTTATGCAAATTTTATAAATTTTATGAACTTAAGATTTTTGAATAAATGATATATCAAAAGAAAGTGCGTTTCTTATGGATCAAAATGAGGTGTACGAAACTGTCGTAGCTTGAAAACTGACAAAGTTATTTGCGTGATTAGGGAAAATACATTGTGCCAAGAAATGTACTCTGTACCAAAATTGTAATGATATGCAAATTTGGTAAATTTTATGAACTTAAGATTTTTGCACAAGTGACATATCAAAAGAAAACTGACAAAGTTATTTGCGTGAAAAGGGAAAATACATTGTGTCAAGAAATGCACTCTCTACCAAAATTGTAATGTTATGCAAATTTTATAAATTTTATGAACTTAAGATTTTTGAATAAATGATATATCAAAAGAAAGTGCGTTTTTTATGGATTAAAATGAGGTATGCGAAACTGTCATAGCTTGAAAACTGACAAAGTTATTTGCGTGAATAGGGAAAATGCATTGTGTCAAGAAATGTACTCTGTACCAAAATTGTAATGTTATGCAAATTTTATAAATTTTATGAACTTAAGATTTTTGAATAAATGATATATCAAAATAAAGTGCGTTTTTTATGGATTAAAATGAGGTATGCGAAACTGTCATAGCTTGAAAACTGACAAAGTTATTGCGTGAATAGGGAAAATACATTGTGCCAAAAAAAGTATTCTGTACCAAAATTGTAATGATATGCAAATTTTATGAACATTAGTTTTTTGACTAGGTGATATATCAAAAGAAAGTGCGTTTCTTATGTATTAAAATGAGGTATACGAAACTGTCGTAGCTTGAAAACTGACAAAGTTATTTGCGTGAATAGGGAAAATACGATATACTAAGAAATGCACTCTGTACCAAAATTGTAATGATATGCAAATTTTATAAATTTTACGAACTTAAGATATTTGTATAAGTGATATATCAAAAGAAAGTGCGTTTTTTATGGATTAAAATGAGGTATACGAAACTGTCGTAGCTTGAAAACTGACAAAGTTATTTGCGTGAATGGGGAAAATACATTGTGCCAAGAAATGTATTCGGTACCAAAATTATTATATCATGCAAATTTTATAAATTTTATGAACTTTAGATTTTTGACTAAGTGATATATCAAAAGAAAGTGCGTTTCTTATGGATTAAAATGAGGTATACAAAACTGTCGTAGCTTGAAAGCTGACAAAGTTATTTGCGTGAATAGGGAAAATACATTGTGCCAAGAAATGTATTCTGTACCAAAATTATAATATCATGCAAATTTTATAAATTTTATGAACTTTAGATATTTGACTAAGTGATATATCAAAAGAAAGTGCGTTTCTTATGGATTAAAATGAGGTATACGAAACTGTCGTAGCTTGAAAACTGACAAAGTTATTTTTCGTGAATAGGGAAAATACATTGTGCCAAGAAATGCACTCTGTACCAAAATTGTAATGATATGCAAATTTGGTAAATTTTATGAACTTAAGATATTTGAATAAGTGATATATCAAAAGAAAGTGCGTTTTTTATGGATTAAAATGAGGTATACGAGACTGTCGTAGCTTGAAAACTGACAAAGTTATTTGAGTGAATAGGGAAAATACAATATACTAAGAAATGCACTCGGTACCAAAATTGTAATGATATGCAAATTTTATCAATTTTGTGAACTTAAGATTTTTGAATAAGTGATATACCAAAAGAAAGTGCGTTTCATATGGATTAAAATGAGGTATGCGAAACTGTCATAGATTGAAAACTGACAAAGTTATTTGCGTGAATAGGGAAAATGCATTGTGTCAAGAAATGTACTCTGTACCAAAATTGTTATGTAATGCAAATTTTATAAATTTTATGAACTTAAGATTTTTGAATAAGTGATATATCAAAAGAAAGTGCGTTTCTTATTGATTAAAATGAGGTATACGAGACTGTCGTAGCTTGAAAACTGAAAAAGTTATTTGCGTGAATAGGGAAAATACAATATACTAAGAAATGCACTCGGTACCAAAATTGTAATGATAATGTACTCTGTACCAAAATTGTAATGATATGCAAATTTGATATATTTTATGAACTTAAGATTTTTGTATAAATGATATATCAAAAAAAAGTGCGTTTCTTATGGATCAAAATGAGGTGTACGAAACTGTCGTAGCTTGAAAACTGACAAAGTTATTTTCGTGAATAGGGAAAATACAATATACTAAGAAATGCACTCTGTACCAAAATTGTAATCATATGCAAATTTTATGAATTTTACGAACTTAAGATTTTTGAATAAGTGATATATCAAAATAAAGTGCGTTGCTTATGGATTAAAATGAGGTATACGAAACTGTCCTTGCTTGAAAACTGCCAAAGTTATTTGCGTGAATAGGGAAAATACATTGTGCCAAGAAATGCACTCTGTACCAAAATTGTAATGATATGCAAATTGGGTAAATTTTATGAACCTAAGATATTTGTATAAGTGATATATCAAAAGAAAGTGCGTTTCTTATGGATTAAAATGAGGTGTACGAAACTGTCGTAACCTGAAAACTGACAAAGTTATTTGCGTGAATAGGGAAAATACATTGTGCCAAGAAATGTACTCTCTGCCAAAATTGTAATGATATTCACATTTGATAAATTTTATGAAGTCAAGATTTTTTAATAAGTGATAAATCAAAAGAAAGTGCGTTTCTTATGGATTAAAATAAGGTATACGAAACTGACAAAGTTATGTGCGTGGATAAGGAAAATACATTGTGCCAAGAAATGTACTCTGTACCAAAATTGTAATGATATGCAAAATTGATACATTTTAGGAATTAAAGGTTTTTGAATAAGAGATATATCAAAAGAAAGTGCGTTTCTTATGTATTAAAATGAGGTATACGAAACTGTCGTAGCTTGAAAACTGACAAAGTTATCTGCGTGATAAGGAAAGTACAATATACTAAGAAATGCACTCTGTACCAAAATTGTAATGATATGCACATTTTATCAATTTTATGAACTTAAGATTTTTGAATAAGTGATATATCAAAAGAAAGTGCGTTTCTTATGGATTAAAATGAGGTTTGCGAAACTGTCATAGCTTGAAAACTGACAAAGTTATTTGCGTGAATATGGAAAATACATTGTGCCAGGAAATGTACTCTGTACCAAAATTGTAATGATATGCAAATTTGATAAATTTTATGAACTTAAGATATTTGTATAAGTGATATATCAATAGAAAGTGCGTTTTTTATGGATTAAAATGAGGTATACAAAACTGTCGTAGCTTGAAAACTGACAAAGTTATCTGCGTGAATAGGGAAAATACATTGTGTCAAGAACTGTACTCTGTACCAAAATTGTAATGTTATGCAAATTTTATAAATTTTATGAACTTAAGATTTTTGAATAAGTGATATATCAAAAGAAACTGCGTTTCTTATGGATTAAAATGAGGTACACGAAACTGTCGCAGCTTGAAAACTGACAAAGTTTTTTGCATGAATAGGAACAAAAAATACTAAAAACTGTACTCTGTGGCAAAATTGTAGTGATGAAACTTATGAACTTAAGATTTTTGAATAAGTGATATATCAGAAGAAAGTGCGTTTCTTATGGATTCAAATGAGGTATACGAAACTGTCGTAGCTTGAAAACTGACAAAGCTATTTGCGCGAAGAAGGAAAATACATTGTGCCAAGAAATGTAGTCTGTGCCAAAATTGTAATATTATGCAAATTTGCTAAATTTTAGGAACTTAAGATTTTTGAATAAGAGATATATCTAAAGAAAGATTTTTGAATAAGTGATATATCAAAAGAAAGTGCGTTTCTTATGGATTAAAATGAGGTATACGAAACTGTCGTAGCTTGAAAACTGACAAAGTTATTTGCGTGAATATGAAAAATACGATATACTAAGAAATGCACTCTGTACCAAAATTGTAATGATATGCAAATTTTATCAATTTTATGAACTTAAGATTTTTGAATATGTGATATATCTAAAGAAAGTGCGTTTCTTATGGATTAAAATGAGGTATACGAAACTGTCGCAGCTTGAAAACTGACAAAGTTATTTGCGTGAATAGGGAAAATACATTGTGTCAAGAATTGCACTCTGTACCAAAATTGTAATGATATGCAAATTTGGTAAATTTTATGAACTTAAGATATTTGTATAAGTGTTATATCAAAAGAAAGTGCGTTTCTTATGGATTAAAATGAGGTGTACGAAACTGTCGTAGCTTGAAAACAGACAAAGTTATTTGAGTGAATAGGGAAAATGCAATATACTAAGAAATGTACTCTGTACCAAAATTGTAATGATATGCAAATTTGATAAATTTTAGGAACTTAAGATTTTTGAATAAGAATTGCACTCTGTACCAAAATTGTAATGATATGCAAATTTGGTAAATTTTATGAACTTAAGATATTTGTATAAGTGTTATATCAAAAGAAAGTGCGTTTCTTATGGATTAAAATGAGGTATACGAAACTGTCGTAGCTTGAAAACAGACAAAGTTATTTGCGTGAATAGGGAAAATACATTGTGGCAAGAAATGCACTCTGTACCAAAATTGTAATGATATGCAAATTTGACAAATTTTATGAACTTAAGATTATTTTATAATTAATATATCAAACCAAAGTGCGTCTCTTATGGATTAAAATGAGGTATACGAATCTGTCGTGGCTTGAAAACTGGCAAAGTTATTTGCGTGAATAGGGAAAATACATTGTGCCAAGAAATGTACTCTGTACCAAAATTGTAATGATATGAAAATTTGATAAATTTTATGAACTTAAGATTTTTGAATAAGTGATATATCCAAAGAAAGTGCGTTTCTTATGGATTAAAATGAGGTATATGACACTGTCGTAGCTTGAAAACTGAAAAAGTTATTTGCGTGAAAAAGGAAATTACAATAGAGTAAGAAGTTGTTACGAATTTTGCAGTTAATTATTTTCTTTGTGGGCAGATAGTAATTTTGTCTTTACCTAAGTGTGTACCTAGAAATATTATCGGCTGCTTCAGTCAGCGTGGATCCTTTATAATTAGGAAAAGAACAAAAACCCATGCAAAATACTAATAAGCAGAAAATTGTACACACATGAATGTAACAACTCAAGTAGAGGTAACTAAACGGACAAAAATAAAAGAGAATAGCTATTAATAAACTTATTCCAACAGAGCTTATGTTATGCCTGTTCTTTACCCTAACCCTTCCATGTCTTCAGATGGAGTTTAAGACCCAATATACAACACAATTAAATTAATCAATTTCAGACCATATTAAAATTTTAGAAACTCATTTTGGTTTTATTCCATAATTTATAAAAATAAATAATTTTCACGATTTCATTATATTGCCGACTTTATAAGATACTATAAATAATATGTCGTATTGACTACACTTAAATTTAGTTGGAAACAAGTTATAATAACAAAATCGATAAATAGAATATAAGTATTTAAAGAATGAAAATTGTAATCAATGAAATCATAAGTAATAGTAAAATAAATGAATGAAATTAAACGTATTTTACGATCAAAACAAAATAGAGAAAAAAAATAGTAATAATAAAATACCAAAAAGAAAGTGAATAATAAAAATATTACAACAACATTAATTCCTTTGTTATTCTCCTTTCATATAACAAACTAGTTTTAATTCATCATACATATTTTAAGTAAAGAGAAATTGACTTACATGCTTGTTACTCTCTTGTAATCTGGCTGATGTGGAAGATCTTCTCCATCGATGCCCTTGTTGATGTTAATAACTTCTTTAGTATGATATAATATTTTAACTTTTTTTTGGCATTAACTTATGACTTAAACCTAACTATAACTTATACCTAATATTACAACAACAAAAATATATATAAACAAATTTAACGTACATAAGTACACTTCTCTTGGTATGTCGATCTCGACGTTCACTTTTACACTAATTAGGAATTAAGTCTTGCTTAATCGAGAAAGTAAATAAGCGAGTCGATATATCAGGAGAGTATTTAAAGAAATAGAGAAATTTATGAATGAAATGATGTGGAAGAAAATTACAATAAAATTTATGAATGAAATGACAATTTATACAAATAAGAAAATTACAACAAGATTTATGAATGAAATGACAAATTACACAAATAAAAAAATTTACAACAAGATTTACTAGAAGTGAAATTATAACAATCAAATAGTTTACAATTTTAGATAAATTATGAAAATTTTAAATTATTATTTTTTTTTCTTGTTTTTTTTTTTTTGTTAGATAACCCAAAAAAACATCTATATAATTTATAAAATTGTACTAAATCTCTTTATAAATATAATGAAAGTAGAATTCTCGTTTTGTAATTTTATGGAAGTAGATAATCAAAAAAAAAAAACGTGTCTCCAGCCAAAAACGTGGTTACTCCTGGTTATAAATTGCCGAATATACTTTTTTTTTTTTTTTTTTTTTGTACAATTCCAGTTGCATTTAATTAAGGAATATCGATGATTATATAATATCCAACGTGGAGTAATTCACGTGGTTTAATGAGTTAAACCTCTATCAGGTTAAATCAAGAATCTTGAAAAACTTCTTTTATTCCAAAATAAGTAAATTGCAGCCAATGAATTATTGTTACTTAATTTTAAATTTTCAACATTTGATAAAATTATGAATTGGAGCCAAAAATTTTATTTTTATACTTTTACACGTTTTTATTTTATAGCCAAGAATAAAATGTTCTGTACTGTGTTAAAGCTCGCCTCAGAAAAAACAAACTCCTTCATTCTACTCGGTCTTGCAAAGCACCCCCAAAAAAAAATTCCGCGTGGAGAAATCTTATGAATGAGTTAACAATCAATGAAATGATCATGAATGAAACAAATATTATAGGAAGTGTTTTGAGAGTATGTTTCCTACATTTAGGGTTTTCATTACAGTTTTATAAGCCGACTTTCGAACTTTTATAAAAACGATTTTCTTTCTTACAGTTACTATAAAATCAAAGTTTTCATGAGTATTTTTACTGACTATGAGGTAACCTAGTACAAAACATGTTTTGCAGCCCAGTTGTCAAAACATGAGAAAAGGTTACATTTCTCTATGTATTATTTCTAATATCCTTTCCGTGATAGAAGTCGCGTCTACCTGTAGTTTCGTCTTCTAATTCATATATATTGTTCCCTTTTATTCCAATTACCTTAGCTCGAATGAATTTGGGTGCAAATTTTGAACAAAATTTCTTACTGGCATTACTTAGTACGAAATTCCTCCTGTAAACAGTCTCGCCTATTTTAAAGGATTTGTCTTTACTCCTCAAGTTATATCTTTTCGCCGAATTTGTAAAAGCTTTTTCGATATGATCCAACACATTTTTCCTTATTATATCCAATTTATCTTTACGTTCTAAAACCTGAAAGTCAAAGCTTCCTAACCTACGAAGTAATTCGTAATCCAAACCATTGGTTACCATACTTTGACCGAATAGTGTGTAATAAGGACTACACCCTATAGTTTGATGGAACGAGCTTCTAATAGATTCTCCTATTTCACTTAGATATACATCCCACTCTGAATGGTCCTTATTTATATAAGTCCTTATTCCTGTAATAATACTGCGGTTGACCCGCTCGCTTGCGTTAGCCTGCGGGCTATAAAGGGCGGTATAAATATGTTTAACTCCTCGATCTTTCAGAAACTGTTCAAACTTCAAGCATTTAAATTGTCTACCATTGTCGCTCAAAAGTGTCTCCGGTGTCCCAAATATGGGAAATACTTCTTCCAGCAAAAATGATATAATTACGGAAGAACAAAATTTTTTTATAGGTTTAAAAATAGGAAATTTTGTATATTGATCTAATACAATAATTATGCCAATGTTAGCTTTCTTTGAGCGTGGGTATGGACCTAACAAATCTATATAAAGATTTTGAAAAGGACGGACGGACAAAAATTTTCCTACCATAGGAGGCCTTAATACAGAATTAGGGGCCTTGGTTTGCATACATATTTGGCAATGTGAAATAAATTCCTTAACGTCATTCGCCATTTTGGCCAATATAAATTCAATTTTAAACGTTCAAGCGTCTTCGCTATACCGCCATGACACTTATTGGGAGGGTTGTGAGCATTACTAATAACCACGTTAACTAGCCCAGGAGGAACCCAAAGTTTCCACACAAACATTTCACTTTCAGGATTTCCATCAGAAAAATCACATCGCTTATATATTTTGTCATCTACCACTTTAACGTCAGGAAGATTAGCTTGACTGGTCATGATATTTTCTCGCAATTGAGTATAAGCTTTGGAATTAAACTCTGAGGAATCTAAGTCAATAAGTGGACAGCTTTCCAATTCCTCGACCGGGTTAAAATTTTGTCTTGAGAGACAATCAGGCACCACGTTTTGTGATCCCCGACGATGCTCAATCTTCATACGGTACCCCTGCAGCTTCAGTGACCAACGAGCTAACCTTCCTGAAAGATCGTTTTGGCTCATAAGCCACTGAAGACTTGAGTGGTCCGTTACCACAACAAAATCCTGGCCTTCCACATAGGCGCGAAATTTCTTCAAAGCTAACATTACCGACAAGCATTCAAGCTCTGTCACACTATAATTGGACTGAGCTTTATTAAGCTTTTTGGAAAAGAATGCTACTGGCATTTCTTGACCCTCGTCATTGGTTTGGGCAAGCACGGCTCCTACGCCAAATTTGCTAGCATCACATTGAATAATAAATTTCCTATTGTAATTTGGACTAATTAAAACTGGGGCCATAGAAAGTTTATTTTTCAAGCATTCAAATGCGGACTGTGCTTCCTCATTCCAAGTAAACCCTTTTCCTTTTTTTAATAAATTGGTAAGTGGTACTGTGATGGAGGCAAAATTTTCAACAAAACGCCGATACCAGCCGGCCATTCCCAAGAATCTGCGCAGCTGTTTTACAGATGTAGGACGTGGATAGTCAGTAACAGCTAATATCTTTTCGGGATCGGTTCTTAAAGTACCGTTCCCGACGATATAGCCAAGATACTGAACTTCTTTTATGCAAAATTTGCTCTTTCCAACATTTATGGTTAGACAGGCTTTACGTAATTGGCTCGCAACTTCGGACAAAACTGACATGTGCTGATCAAAGGTTTCAGATATAATAAGTAAATCGTCAAGATAGACGAAAACTTCTTGTTTTAGGTGGCCAGGTATAACAATGTCCATTAACCTACAAAGAGCTTGAGGGGCATTTGTTAGCCCAAAAGGCATTACACAATAACGGTATAATGGACGGTTGGGTACGGTAAAACAAGTGTAATCTCGTGACTTGACGGACAAAGGTATTTGCCAAAAAGCACGACGTAAATCTAATGATGATATAAATTCTGCTTTTGGCAATCGGCTCAAAATCCCCTCAATATGAGGTAATGGGTATGCATCTCTAACAGTAACACTGTTGAGCTTTCGAGAATCTAAACACAGACGGACTTTTTCGGACTTTCGGACAAGAACGACTGGACTGGACCAAGGACTATTTGGTGGGGCTTTTTCAATTACACCAAGTCTTAGCATTTCATCAATTTCGTTGTGTACTAACTTTTCAATAGCAGGTGATATTGGAAAATACCTTTGTTTTACTGGACGAGTGTTTGGTTCAATTTCGATTTCGTGCTCCATCAGGGATGTTTTACCAAGACCATCTATTTCATATGAAGGGAATAACAATTTTACAGATTCTAAGCGTAATTTCTGATTAGGTGTCATATCATGAATTTCATAATTAAAACTATCTGGTGTCTTATCAATATTTATTTCTGAAATTATGCTTGGAGCCAATGAAAATATTTTCCAAAAATCAACGCCTAGTATAATATCCTGGGACAACGATGGTACAATATAAAAATTAATGGCCTGAGTTTGGTTCCTAAAAGTAACATTGGTTTTAAAATTGGCAAACGCGACTTGCTCTTTACCATCAGCTGTACGAATGTAAGTTTTATAAAGTCTTAAATTATTACTGTCGCCAATCTTGCTTGCTAGTATTCCGCCTATACACGAGACCTGAGCCCCACTATCTAACAACCCTAAATATTTCCGATTCAACATCTGTATTTCGGCATAAGGTCTAAGATCATTGGCCTTATGTTTTATTGAACAAATTGAAGAAGATAAAGTTTTGACTGATGTTTTGATATGGTTCCAAAATTGTCTTTGACGTAGAGCAGATCGCTGCCTACGACGACTAATTGGTTTAGACGGTAACTCATTAAATATACAATTTCTTTTTTCGTTATAAATTCTAAGTCGTGTTTCGTAAGGAATTATTTGCATAAGTTTGGAATTAGAAGCTTTTGGTAAATTATTGAAACTTAATTCTCTGTCAGGGGGTCCTTGCGAAGGTTCTGTTTCGCACCTTCGCTCACTTTCGAGTTTCCCGAACTACATTTAACACATTTCGGTTTATAAACGCCCACTTCCCCACATCCATAACAAAACACTGTTCGGTCTTCCAGACAATCAAAGTATCTGTGACCTTCACGATGACAATTCCAGCATTTCAATTTAGTTTCACGATCCCTAGACAAACCGTTAATGTCGCCTTCAGTTAAAATATTATCATTCAATGTTTCATCGATTGTCTCCCTATCTATCTCATTAATGAATCTACGTTGAACTTGGTTTCTATTCACCATACTATCTGATTTTGAAATTTCCTTTAATAAAGATTCCCCTTTTAAGCATAGGCGTCGTAATTCAGCAACTGAAGTGATATTAATATAAAGTAGTTGTTGCCTGATTCGGGGACGTAAGCCTCGTTGCAAAATATCCACTAATTCTTGCTCTCTTAAGGGAGTAGAGAGGTTTTCAGAAATTTTAAAAATGGCATTCTTGTAATCATCAAAAGTTTCAGAGGGGTTTTGCTTTCTTGTACGCATGTCTTCTTTTATATCGATATCAGATCTATGTTGACCAAAACTTGTACGTAAGGCTTCACACAAGATAGGCCAGGTTACCCTATTAACGGTACGGCGAAACCACCAATACCAATCTTTAGCTTCCTTCAAAAACAAGCATTGGGCATGTTCGCAAAGCAATTCAAAATTACCATTTAAAGTATCGAAAACTTGGGACTCTATTCGGTAAATAAAGTTTTCCACAGAAAGTCTGGCTGACCCGTCAAATTTTATATCCCAGCTGTTAACTAAATTTGCAACCTTAGCAGAATTGTTCATAACTGTCACATCACTTATACGACTTTCAAATCTATTTTGTGGCATGTTTTGGGCATTGTTATCATTAATAAAACTTGGCCTGTCTTGTGGCCAGTCATGTTCATTAACTTGTGGTGGATTAGAAGAAGGACCTACATTCATATTGCCCAAAGCATTAGCTAAAGCACCCTCAACAATACGGCTTATACGTTCGTCTAGATCTTGAAATATAGAAGCTTGTCTAGCAGACACTATTGCTGTAACAATGTTACGAATTCGGGTGTCGTCTACGGAATTAGTATTGTCATTACTATTCTGTTCGTTTGTATTACTAGAGGCTGGGAGTTCAGTTCCTGAATTCTGATCTTGTGATCTATTAAGAGCTTGTGTTGAGGTTGATGGTATAATAGAAATTAGATTTTGAGATGTATCCTGTTGTGTATTATTTGCTCTTGCACGAGTTAGGACTCCTCTATTAGGTGTGGGAATAATACCAAACTCACGACTGTTACAAAAGCTTCTACATTGTGGACAGGTAGAATTACGTTTCAACCATGTTAATAAACATTTCCGGTGAAACTGATGGTTACACGAAGTTCTCAAAATATCGCTTTGGTCTGTACCGTTCAAATTTTCTCGACAAATTGTACAAACTTGAGATGTAAGATTTTCATTGCTGTGTCTTAAAGACATTTTTAATTTGAAATAATTGACAAGTTATGAAATGTAAATTATATTACAATATGTGAAGCAGAAGTTCTATATTTCCTTTTTCCTTCAATGGTGCATGTAATTTATGGTCTTACTTTCGATTAATAAAATTGTGTCCTTAAATTTTCGTGAATAAATATTTTCCTCTATTCTCTATTGTACCTGTATCGAATTAGTAAGTAAGGTAAGAATTATAAAATTTCAAATCCTTAATTCTTAACTAATTCCATGTATATGATCTTAACAAAGCATTAAACTATGTATTAGTATACGGTTTCAGATTACTTTCTTATAGACAATACAACTGAAATTCCAATATACCTTTATTTCTACAGACGGAACAATAAATGATGAGTTTTTATTAGACCTGGTTACGGAGACTAATTCTTTATAATCTTCCTTAAATTCCAAACGTCTTAACTCAAAACTAAATTACACAATCGGTGTAATTTCTAAGACATACCCTTACTTTATCGTTTTATGAATCAATGGTGGAAAGTTGATATAAGGCCTGAAATTAATCGGGCCCCACGTTGGGCGCCATTTCTGTTACGAATTTTGCAGTTAATTATTTTCTTTGTGGGCAGATAGTAATTTTGTCTTTACCTAAGTGTGTACCTAGAAATATTATCGGCTGCTTCAGTCAGCGTGGATCCTTTATAATTAGGAAAAGAACAAAAACCCATGCAAAATACTAATAAGCAGAAAATTGTACACACATGAATGTAACAACTCAAGTAGAGGTAACTAAACGGACAAAAATAAAAGAGAATAGCTATTAATAAACTTATTCCAACAGAGCTTATGTTATGCCTGTTCTTTACCCTAACCCTTCCATGTCTTCAGATGGAGTTTAAGACCCAATATACAACACAATTAAATTAATCAATTTCAGACCATATTAAAATTTTAGAAACTCATTTTGGTTTTATTCCATAATTTATAAAAATAAATAATTTTCACGATTTCATTATATTGCCGACTTTATAAGATACTATAAATAATATGTCGTATTGACTACACTTAAATTTAGTTGGAAACAAGTTATAATAACAAAATCGATAAATAGAATATAAGTATTTAAAGAATGAAAATTGTAATCAATGAAATCATAAGTAATAGTAAAATAAATGAATGAAATTAAACGTATTTTACGATCAAAACAAAATAGAGAAAAAAAATAGTAATAATAAAATACCAAAAAGAAAGTGAATAATAAAAATATTACAACAACATTAATTCCTTTGTTATTCTCCTTTCATATAACAAACTAGTTTTAATTCATCATACATATTTTAAGTAAAGAGAAATTGACTTACATGCTTGTTACTCTCTTGTAATCTGGCTGATGTGGAAGATCTTCTCCATCGATGCCCTTGTTGATGTTAATAACTTCTTTAGTATGATATAATATTTTAACTTTTTTTTTGGCATTAACTTATGACTTAAACCTAACTATAACTTATACCTAATATTACAACAACAAAAATATATATAAACAAATTTAACGTACATAAGTACACTTCTCTTGGTATGTCGATCTCGACGTTCACTTTTACACTAATTAGGAATTAAGTCTTGCTTAATCGAGAAAGTAAATAAGCGAGTCGATATATCAGGAGAGTATTTAAAGAAATAGAGAAATTTATGAATGAAATGATGTGGAAGAAAATTACAATAAAATTTATGAATGAAATGACAATTTATACAAATAAGAAAATTACAACAAGATTTATGAATGAAATGACAAATTACACAAATAAAAAAATTTACAACAAGATTTACTAGAAGTGAAATTATAACAATCAAATAGTTTACAATTTTAGATAAATTATGAAAATTTTAAATTATTATTTTTTTTTTCTTGTTTTTTTTTTTTTTGTTAGATAACCCAAAAAAACATCTATATAATTTATAAAATTGTACTAAATCTCTTTATAAATATAATGAAAGTAGAATTCTCGTTTTGTAATTTTATGGAAGTAGATAATCAAAAAAAAAAACGTGTCTCCAGCCAAAAACGTGGTTACTCCTGGTTATAAATTGCCGAATATACTTTTTTTTTTTTTTTTTTTTTTTGTACAATTCCAGTTGCATTTAATTAAGGAATATCGATGATTATATAATATCCAACGTGGAGTAATTCACGTGGTTTAATGAGTTAAACCTCTATCAGGTTAAATCAAGAATCTTGAAAAACTTCTTTTATTCCAAAATAAGTAAATTGCAGCCAATGAATTATTGTTACTTAATTTTAAATTTTCAACATTTGATAAAATTATGAATTGGAGCCAAAAATTTTATTTTTATACTTTTACACGTTTTTATTTTATAGCCAAGAATAAAATGTTCTGTACTGTGTTAAAGCTCGCCTCAGAAAAAACAAACTCCTTCATTCTACTCGGTCTTGCAAAGCACCCCCAAAAAAAAATTCCGCGTGGAGAAATCTTATGAATGAGTTAACAATCAATGAAATGATCATGAATGAAACAAATATTATAGGAAGTGTTTTGAGAGTATGTTTCCTACATTTAGGGTTTTCATTACAGTTTTATAAGCCGACTTTCGAACTTTTATAAAAACGATTTTCTTTCTTACAGTTACTATAAAATCAAAGTTTTCATGAGTATTTTTACTGACTATGAGGTAACCTAGTACAAAGTGTACTCTGTATCAAAATTGTAATGATATGCAAATTTTATAAATTTTATGAACTTAAGATTTTTGAATAAGTGATATATCAAAAGAAAGTGCGTTTTTAATGGATTAAAATGAGGTACACGAAACTGTCGTAGCTTGAAAACTGACAAAGTTATTTGCGTGAATAGGGAAAATACATTGTGCCAAGAAATGTACTCTGTACCAAAATTGTAACGATATGCAAATTTTATAAATTTTATGAACTTAAGATTTTTGAATAAGTGATGAACCAAAAGAAAGTGCGATTCTTATGGATTAAAACGAGGTATATGACATTGTCGTAGCTTGAAAACTGACAAAGTTATTTGCGTGAATAGGGAAAACGCATTGTGCCAAGAAATGTACTCTGTACCAAAATTGTAACGATATGCAAATTTGATAAATTTTATGAACTTAAGATTTTTGAATAAGTGATATATCAAAAGAAAGTGCGTTTCTTATGGATTAAAATGAGGTATACGAAACTGTTGTAGCTTGAAAACTGACAAAGTTATTTGCGTAAATAGGGAAAACACATTGTGCCAAGAAATGCACTCTGTACCAAAATTGTAAAGATATGCAAATTTGATAAATTTTATGAACTCAAGATTTTTGAATAAGTGATATATCAAAAGAAAGTGCATTTCTTTTGGAATAAAATGAGGTATACGAAACTGTCGTAGCTTGAAAACTGACAAAGTTATTTGAGTGAATAGGGAAAATACATTGTGGCAAGAAATGCACTCTGTACCAAAATTGTAATGATATGCAAATTTGATAAATTTTATGGACTTAAGATTCTTGTATAAATGATATATCAAAAGAAATTGAGTTTTTTATGGATTAAAATGAGGTATACGAAACTGTCGTAGCTTGAAAACTGACAAAGTTATTTGCGTGAATAGGGAAAATATATTCTGGTAAGAAATGCACTTTGTACCAAAATTGTAAAGATATGCAAATTTGATAAATTTTATGAACTTAAGATTTTTGAATAAGTGATACATCAAAAGAAAGTGCGTTTCTTATGGATTAAAATGAGTTATATGAAACTGTCGTAGCTTGAAAACTGACAAAGTTAGTTGCGTGAATAGGGAAAATACATTGTGCCAAGAAATGCACTCTGTACCAAAATTGCAATGATATGCAAATTTGATAAATTTTATGAACTTAAGATTTTTGAATAAGTGATATATCAAAAGAAAGTGTGTTTCTTATGGATTAAAATGAGGTATACGAAGCTGTTGTAGCTTGAAAACTGACAAAGTTATTTGCGTGAATAGGGAAAACACATTGTGCCAAGAAATGCACTCTGTACCAAAATTGTAAAGATATGCAAATTTGATAAATTTTATGAACTCAAGATTTTTGAATAAGTGATATATTCAAAGAAAGTGCATTTCTTATGGATTAAAATGCGGTATACGAAACTGTCGTAGCTTGAAAACTGACAAAGTTATTTGCGTGAATAGGGAAAATACATTGTGCCAGAAAATGTACTCTGTACCAAAACTGTAATGATATGCAAATTTGATAAATTTTATGAACTTAAGATTTTTGAATAAGTGATATATCAAAAGAAAGTGCGTTTCTTATGGATTAAAATTAGGTATACGAAACTGTCGTAGCTTGAAAACTGACAAAGTTATTTGTGTAAATAGGGAAAATACAATATACTAAGAAATTCACTCGGTACCAAAATTGTAATGATATGCAAATTTGATAAATTTTATGAACTTAAGATTTTTGTATAAGTAATATATCAAAAGAAAGTGCATTTCTTATGGATTAAAATGCGGTATACGAAACTGTCGTAGCTTGAAAACTGACAAAGTTATTTGCGTGAATAGGGAAAATACATTGTGCCAGAAAATGTACTCTGTACCTAAACTGTAATGATATGCAAATTTGATAAATTTTATGAACTTAAGATTTTCGAATAAGTGGTATATCAAAAGAAAGTGCGTTTCTTATGGATTAAAATTAGGTATACGAAACTGTAGTAGCTTGAAAACTGACAAAGTTATTTGCGTGAATAGGGAAAATACATTGTGCCAAGAAATGAACTCTGTACCAAAATTGTAATGATATGCAAATTTGATAAATTTTTGGAACTTAAGATTTTTGAATAAGTGATATATCAAAAGAAAGTGCGTTTCTTATGGATTAAAATGAGGTATACGAAGCTATCGTAGCTTGAAAACCGACAAAGTTATTTGCGTGAATAGGGAAAATACAATATACTAAGAAATGCACTCTGTACCAAAATTGTAATGATATGCAAATTTGACAAATTTTATGAACTTAAGATTATTTTATAATTAATATATCAAAAAAAAGTGCGTCTCTTATGGATTAAAATGAGGTACACGAAACTGTCGTAGCTTGAAAACTGACAAAGTTATTTGCGTGAATAGGGAAAATACATTGTGCCAAGAAATGCACTCTGTACCAAAATTGTAATGATATGCAAATTTGATAAATTTTAGGAACTTAAGATTTTTTAATAAGTGATATATCAAAAGAAAGTGCGTTTCTTATGGATTAAAATGAGGTATACGAAACTGTCGTAGCTTGAAAACTGACAAAGTTATTTGCGTGAATAGGGAAAATACAATATACTAAGAAAAGCACTCTGTACCAAAATTGTAATGATATGCAAATTTTATCAATTTTATGAACTTAAGATTTTTAAATAAGTGATATGTCAAAAGGAGGTGCGTTTCTTATGGATTAAAATAAGGTGTACGAAACTGTCGTGGCTTGAAAACTGACAAAGTTATTTGCGTGAATAGGGAAAATACTATATACTAGGAAAAGCACTCTGTACCAAAATTGTAATGATATGCAAATTTTATCAATTTTATGAACTTAAGATTTTTGAATAAGTGATATATCCAAAGAAGGTGCGTTTCTTATGGATTAAAATGAGGTATATGATACTGTCGTAGCTTGAAAACTGACAAAGTTATTTGCGTGAAAAAGGAAATTACAATAGAGTAAGAAATGTACTCTGTATCAAAATTGTAATGATATGCAAATTTTATAAATTTTATGAACTTAAGATTTTTGAATAAGTGATATATCAAAAGAAAGTGCGTTTTTTATGGATTAAAATGAGGTATATGAAACTGTCGTAGCTTGAAAACTGACAAAGTTATTTGCGTGAATAGGGAAAACGCATTGTGCCAAGAAATGTACTCTGTACCAAAATTGTAACGATATGCAAATTTGATAAATTTTATGAACTTAAGATTTTTGAATAAGTGATATATCAAAAGAAAGTGCGTTTCTTATGGATTAAAATGAGGTATACGAAACTGTCGTAGCTTGAAAACTGACAAAGTTATTTGCGTGAATAGGGAAAATACATTGTGCCAAGAAATGTACTCTGTACCAAAATTGCAACGATATGCAAATTTTATGAACTTAAGATTTTTGAATAAGTGATATATCCAAAGAAAGTGCGTTTCTTATGGATTAAAATGAGGTATACGAAATTGTCGTAGCTTGAAAACTGACAAAGTTATTTGCGTGAACAGGGAAAATACATTGTGCCAAGAAATGCACTCTGTACCAAAATTGTAATGATATGCAAATTTGGTAAATTTTATGAACTTAAGATATTTTTATAAGTGATATATCAAAAGAAAGTGCGTTTCTTATGGATTAAAATGAGGTATATGAAACTGTCGTAGCTTGAAAACTGACAAAGTTATTTGCGTGAATAGGGAAAACGCATTGTGCCAAGAAATGTACTCTGTACCAAAATTGTAACGATATGCAAATTTGATAAATTTTATGAACTTAAGATTTTTGAATAAGTGATATATCAAAAGAAAGTGCGTTTCTTATGGATTAAAATGAGGTATACGAAACTGTTGTAGCTTGAAAACTGACAAAGTTATTTGTGTGAATAGGGAAAACACATTGTGCCAAGAAATGCACTCTGTACCAAAATTGTAAAGATATGCAAATTTGATAAATTTTATGAACTCAAGATTTTTGAATAAGTGATATATCAAAAGAAAGCGCATTTCTTATGGATTAAAATGAGGTATACGAAACTGTCGTAGCTTGAAAACTGACAAAGTTATTTGAGTGAATAGGGAAAATACATTGTGCCAAGAAATGCACTCTGTACCAAAATTGTAATGATATGCAAATTTGATAATTTTTATGGCCTTAAGATTCTTGTATAAATGATATATCAAAAGAAAGTGAGTTTTTTATGGATTAAAATGAGGTATACAAAACTGTCGTAGCTTGAAAACTGACAAAGTTATTTGCGTGAATAGGGAAAATACATTGTGCCAAGAAATGCACTCTGTACCAAAATTGTAATGGTATGCAAATTTGATAAATTTTAGGAACTTAAGATTTTTGAATAAGTGATATAACAAAAGAAAGTGCGTTTCTTATGGATTAAAATGAGGTATACGAAACTGTCGTAGCTTGAAAACTGACAAAGTTATTTGCGTGAATAGGGAAAATACATTGTGCCAAGAAATGCACTCTGTACCAAAATTGTAATGATATGCAAATTTGATAAATTTTAGGAACTTAAGATTTTTGAATAAGTGATATATCAAAAGAAAGTGCGTTTCTTATGGATTAAAATGTGGTATACGAAACTGTCGTAGCTTGAAAACTGACAAAGTTATTTGCGTGAATAGGGAAAACACATTGTGCCAAGAAATGCACTCTGTACCAAAATTGTAAAGATATGCAAATTTGATAAATCTTATGAACTCAAGATTTTTGAATAAGTGATATATCAAAAGAAAGTGCATTTCTTATGGATTAAAATGAGGTATACGAAACTGTCGTAGCTTGAAAACTGACAAAGTTATTTGAGTGAATAGGGAAAATACATTGTGGCAAGAAATGCACTCTGTACCAAAATTGTAATGATATGCAAATTTGATAATTTTATGGCCTTAAGATTCTTGTATAAATGATATATCAAAAGAAAGTGAGTTTTTTATGGATTAAAATGAGGTATACAAAACTGTCGTAGCTTGAAAACTGACAAAGTTATTTGCGTGAATAGGGAAAATACATTGTGCCAAGAAATGCACTCTGTACCAAAATTGTAATGATATGCAAATTTGATAAATTTTAGGAACTTAAGATTTTTGAATAAGTGATACATCAAAAGAAAGTGCGTTTCTTATGGATTAAAATGAGGTATACGAAACTGTCGTAGCTTGAAAACTGACAAAGTTATTTGCGTGAATAGGGAAAATACAATATACTAAGAAATGTACTCTGCCAAAATTGTAATGATATGCAAATTTGACAAATTTTATGAACTTAAGATTATCTTATAATTAATATATCAAAAGAAAGTGAGTTTTTTATGGATTAAAATGAGGTATACGAAACTGTCGTGGCTTGAAAACTGGCAAAGTTATTTGCGTGAATAGGGAAAATACATTGTGCCAAGAAATGTACTCTGTACCAAAATTGTAATGATATGCAAATTTTATAAATTTTATGAACTTAAGATTTTTGAATAAGTGATATATCAAAAGAAAGTGCGTTTTTTATGGATTAAAATGAGGTACACGAAACTGTCGTAGCTTGAAAACTGACAAAGTTATTTGCGTGAATAGGAAAAATACATTGTGCCAAGAAATGTACTCTGTACCAAAATTGTAACGATATGCAAATTTTATACATTTATGAACTTAAGATTTTTGAATAAGTGATATATCAAAACAAAGTGCGTTTCTTATGGATTAAAACGAGGTATATGACATTGTCGTAGCTTGAAAACTGACAAAGTTATTTGCGTGAATAGGGAAAACGCATTGTGCCAAGAAATGTACTCTGTACAAAAATTGTAACGATATGCAAATTTGATAAATTTTATGAACTTAAGATTTTTGAATAAGTGATATATCAAAACAAAGTGCGTTTCTTATGGACTAAAACGAGGTATATGACATTGTCGTAGCTTGAAAACTGACAAAGTTATTTGCGTGAATAGGGAAAACGCATTGTGCCAAGAAATGTACTCTGTACCAAAATTGTAACGATATGCAAATTTGATAAATTTTATGAACTTAAGATTTTTGAATAAGTGATATATCAAAAGAAAGTGCGTTTCTTATGGATTAAAATGAGGTATACGAAACTATTGTAGCTCGAAAACTTACAAAGTTATTTGCGTGAATAGGGAAAACACATTGTGCCAAGAAATGCACTCTGTACCATAATTGTAAAGATATGCAAATTTGATAAATTTTATGAACTCAAGATTTTTGAATAAGTGATATATCAAAAGAAAGTGCGTTTCTTATGGATTAAAATGAGGTATATGAAACTGTCGTAGCTTGAAAACTGACAAAGTTATTTGAGTGAATAGGGAAAATACATTGTGGCAAGAAATGCACTCTGTACCAAAATTGTAATGATATGCAAATTTGATAAATTTTATGGCCTTAAGATTCTTGTATAAATGATATATCAAAAGAAAGTGAGTTTCTTATGGATTAAAATGAGGTATGCGAAATTGTCGTAGCTTGAAAACTGACAAAGTTATTGCGTGAATAGGGAAAATACATTGTGCCCAGAAATGCACTCTGTACCAAAATTGTAATGATATGCAAATTTATCAATTTTATGGACTTAAGATTCTTGTATAAATGATATATCAAACAAAGTGCGTTTTTTATGGATTAAAATGAGGTATACGAAACTGTCATAGCTTGAAAACTGTCAAAGTTATTTGCGTGAATAGGGAAAATATATTGTGGCAAGAAATGCACTTTGTACCAAAATTGTAAAATATGCAAATTTCATAAATTTTATGAACTTAAGATTTTTGAATAAGTGATATATCAAAAGAAAGTGCGTTTCTTATGGATTAAAATGAGGTATACGAAACTGTCGTAGCTTGAAACTGACAAAGTTATTTGCGTGAATAAGGAAAATACATTGTGCCAAGAAGTACACTCTGTACCAAAATTGTAATGATATGCAAATTTGATTAATTTTATGAACTTAAGATTTTTGAATAAGTGATATATCAAAAGAAAGTGCGTTTCTTATGGATTAAAATGAGGTATACGAAACTGTTGTAGCTTTAAAACTGACAAAGATATTTGCGTGAATAGGGAAAACACATTGTGCCAAGAACCAAAATTCTAAAGATATGCAAATTTGATAAAATTTATGAACTTAAGATTTTGAATAAGTTATATATTCAAAGAAAGTGCGTTTCTTATGGATTAGAATGAGGTATACGAAACTGTCGTAGCTTGAAAACTGACAAAGTTATTTGTGAATATGGAAAATACAATATACTACGAAATGCACTCTGTACCAGAATTGCAATGATATGCAAATTTGATAAATTTTATGAACTTAAGATTTTTGTATAAGTAATATATCAAAAGAAAGTGCGTTTCTTATGGATTAAAATGAGGTATACGAAGCTATCGTAGCTTGAAAACTGACAAAGTTATTTGCGTGAATAGGAAAAATACATTGTCCCAAGTAATGCACTCGGTACCAAAATTGTAATGATATGCAAATTTGGTAAATTTTGTGAACTTAAGATATTTGTATAAGTAATATATCAGAAGAAAGTGCGTTTCTTATGGATTAAGATGAGGTATACGAAACTGTCGTAGCTTGAAAACTGACAAAGTTATTTGCGTGAATAGGAAAAAAAAATATACAAAGAAATGTACTCTGTGCCAAATTGTAATGATATGCAAAGTTTATAAATTTTATAAACTTAAGATTTTTGAATAAGTGATATATCAGAAGAAAGTGCGTTTCTTATGGATTGAAATGAGGTATACGAAACTGTCGTAGCTTGAAAACCGAAAAGTTATTTGCGTGAATAGGAAAAAAATATACTAAGAAATATACTCTGTGCCAAAATTGTAATGATATGCAAAGTTTATAAATTTTATGAACTTAAGATTTTTGAAAAAGTGATATAAAAGTGATATATCAAAAGAAAGTGCGTTTCTTATGGATTAAAATGAGGTATACAAAACTGTCGTAGCTTGAAAACTGACAAAGTTATTTGCGTGAATAGGGAAAATACATTGTGCCAAGAAATGCACTCTGTACCAAATTGTAATGATATGCAAATTTGATAAATTTTAGGAACTTAAGATTTTTGAATAAGTGATATATCAAAAGAAAGTGCGTTTCTTATGGATTAAAATGAGGTATACGAAACTGTCGTAGCTTGAAAACTGACAAAGTTATTTGCGTGAATAGGGAAAATACATTGTGCCAAGAAATGCACTCTGTACCAAAATTGTAATGATATGCAAATTTGATAAATTTTATGAACTTAAGATTTTTGTATAAGTAATATATCAAAAGAAAGTGCGTTTCTTATGGATTAAAATGAGGTATACGAAACTGTCGTAGCTTGAAAACTGACAAGTTAATTGCGTGAATAGGAAAAAAAAAATATACAAAGAAATGTACTCTGTGCCAAAATTGTAATGATATGCAAAATTTATAAATTTTATAAACTTAAGATTTTTGAATAAGTGATATATCAGAAGAAAGTGCGTTTCTTATGGATTGAAATGAGGTATACGAAACTGTCGTAGCTTGAAAACTGAAAAGTTATTTGCGTGAATAGGAAAAAAATATACTAAGAAATATACTCTGTGCCAAAATTGTAATGATATGCAAAGTTTATAAATTTTATGAACTTAAGATTTTTGAAAAAGTGATATAAAAGTGATATATCAAAAGAAAGTGCGTTTCTTATGGATTAAAATGAGGTATACAAACTGTCGTAGCTTGAAAACTGACAAAGTTATTTGCGTGAATAGGGAAAATACATTGTGCCAAGAAATGCACTCTGTACCAAAATTGTAATGATATGCAAATTTGATAAATTTTAGGAACTTAAGATTTTTGAATAAGTGATATTCAAAAGAAAGTGCGTTTCTTATGGATTAAATGAGGTATACGAAACTGTCGTAGCTTGAAAACTGACAAAGTTATTTGCGTGAATAGGGAAAATACATTGTGCCAAGAAATGCACTCTGTACCAAAATTGTAATGATATGCAAATGTGATAAATTTTAGGAACTTAAGATTTTTGAATAAGTGATATATCAAAAGAAAGTGCGTTTCTTATGGATTAAAATGAGGTATACGAAACTGTCGTAGCTTGAAAACTGACAAAGTTATTTGCGTGAATAGGGAAAATACATTGTGCCAAGAAATGCACTCTGTACCAAAATTGTAATGATATGCAAATTTGATAAATTTTAGGAACTTAAGATTTTGAATAAGTGATATATCAAAAGAAAGTGCGTTCTTATGGATTAAAATGAGGTATACGAAACTGTCGTAGCTTGAAAACTGACAAGTTATTTGCGTGAATAGGGAAAATACAATATACTAAGAAATGTACTCTGCCAAAATTGTAATGATATGCAAATTTGACAAATTTATGAACTTAAGATTATTTTATAATTAATATATCAAAAAAAAGTGCGTCTCTTATGGATTAAAATGAGGTATACGAAAGTGTCGTGGCTTGAAAACTGACAAAGTTATTTGCGTGAATAGGGAAAATACATTGTGCCAAGAAATGTACTCTGTACCAAAATTGTAATGATATGAAAATTTGATAAATTTTATGAACTTAAGATTTTTGAATAAGTGATATATCCAAAAGAAAGTGCGTTTCTTATGGATTAAAATGAGGTATATGACACTGTCGTAGCTTGAAAACTGACAAAGTTATTTGCGTGAAAAAGGAAATTACAATAGAGTAAGAAATGTACTCTGTATCAAAATTGTAATGATATGCAAATTTTATAAATTTTATGAACTTAAGATTTTTGAATAGAGTGATATATCAAACAAAGTGCGTTTTCTTATGATTAAAATGAGGTATATGAACGACTGTCAGTAGCTTGAAAAATGACAAAGTTATTTGCGTGAATAGGGAAAATAGCATTGTGCCAAGAAATGTACTCTGTACCAAAATTGTAACGATATGCAAATTTGATACATTTTATGAACTTAAGATTTTTGAATAAGTGATATATCAAAAGAAAGTGCGTTTCTTATGGATTAAAATGAGGTATACGAAACTGTCGTAGCTTGAAAACTGACAAAGTTATTTGCGTGAATAGGGAAAAACATTGTGCCAAGAAATGCACTCTGTACCAAAATTGTAATGATATGCAAATTTGATAAATTTTATGAACTTAAGATTTTGAATAAGTGATATATCAAAGAAAGTGCGTTTCTTATGGATTAAAATGAGGTATACGAAACTGTCGTAGCTTGAAAACTGACAAAGTTATTTGCGTGAATAGGGAAAATACATTGTGCCAAGAAATGCACTCTGTACCAAAATTGTAATGATATGCAAATTTGATAAATTTTATGAACTTAAGATTTTTGAATAAGTGATATCAAAAGAAAGTGCGTTTCTTATGGATTAAAATGAGGTATACGAAACTGTCGTAGCTTGAAAACTGACAAAGTTATTTGCGTGAATAGGGAAAATACATTGTGCAAGAAATGCACTCTGTACCAAAATTGTAATGATATGCAAATTTGATAAATTTTATGAACTTAAGATTTTGAATAAGTGATATATCAAAGAAAGTGCGTTTCTTATGGATTAAAATGAGGTATACGAAACTGTCGTAGCTTGAAAACTGACAAAGTTATTTGCGTGAATAGGGAAAATACATTGTGCCAAGAAATGCACTCTGTACCAAAATTGTAATGATATGCAAATTTGATAAATTTTATGAACTTAAGATTTTGTATAAGTGATATATCAAAAGAAAGTGCGTTTCTTATGGATTAAAATGAGGTATACGAAACTGTCGTAGCTTGAAAACTGACAAAGTTATTTGCGTGAATAGGGAAAATACATTGTGCCAAGAAATGCACTCTGTACCAAAATTGTAATGATATGCAAATTTGATAAATTTTATGAACTTAAGATTTTTGAATAAGTGATATATCAAAGAAAGTGCGTTTCTTATGGATTAAAATGAGGTATACGAAACTGTCGTAGCTTGAAAACTGACAAAGTTATTTGCGTGAATAGGGAAAATACATTGTGCCAAGAAATGCACTCTGTACCAAAATTGTAATGATATGCAAATTTGATAAATTTTATGAACTTAAGATTTTTGAATAAGTGATATATCAAAAGAAAGTGCGTTTCTTATGGATTAAAATGAGGTATACGAAACTGTCGTAGCTTGAAAACTGACAAAGTTATTTGCGTGAATAGGGAAAATACATATACAAGAAATGCACTCTGTACCAAAATTGTAATGATATGCAAATTTGAAATTTTATGAACTTAAGATTTTTATAAGTGATATATCAAAGAAAGTGCGTTTCTTATGGATTAAAATGAGGTATACGAAACTGTCGTAGCTTGAAAACTGACAAAGTTATTTGCGTGAATAGGGAAAATACATTGTGCCAAGAAATGCACTCTGTACCAAAATTGTAATGATATGCAAATTTGATAAATTTTATGAACTTAAGATTTTTGAATAAGTGATATATCAAAGAAAGTGCGTTTCTTATGGATTAAAATGAGGTATACGAAACTGTCGTAGCTTGAAAACTGACAAAGTTATTTGCGTGAATAGGGAAAATACATAGTAAGAAATGCACTCTGTACCAAAATTGTAATGATATGCAAATTTAAATTTTATGAACTTAAGATTTTTGAATAAGTGATATATCAAAAGAAAGTGCGTTTTTATGGATTAAAATGAGGTATACGAAACTGTCGTAGCTTGAAAACTGACAAAGTTATTTGCGTGAATAGGGAAAATACATTGTGCCAAGAAATGCACTCTGTACCAAAATTGTAATGATATGCAAATTTGATAAATTTTATGAACTTAAGATTTTTGAATAAGTGATATATCAAAGAAAGTGCGTTTCTTATGGATTAAAATGAGGTATACGAAACTGTCGTAGCTTGAAAACTGACAAAGTTATTTGCGTGAATAGAAAAACATTGTGCCAAGAAATGCACTCTGTACCAAAATTGTAAGATATGCAAATTTGATAAATTTTATGAACTTAAGATTTTTGAATAAGTGATATATCAAAAGAAAGTGCGTTTCTTATGGATTAAAATGAGGTATACGAAACTGTCGTAGCTTGAAAACTGACAAAGTTATTTGCGTGAATAGGGAAAAACACATTGTGCCAAGAAATGCACTCTGTACCAAAATTGTAATGATATGCAAATTTGATAAATTTTATGAACTTAAGATTTTTGAATAAGTGATATATCAAAAGAAAGTGCGTTTCTTATGGATTAAAATGAGGTATACGAAACTGTCGTAGCTTGAAAACTGACAAAGTTATTTGCGTGAATAGGGAAAATACATTGTGCAAGAAATGCACTCTGTACCAAAATTGTAATGATATGCAAATTTGATAAATTTTATGAACTTAAGATTTTTATAAGTGATATATCAAAAGAAAGTGCGTTTCTTATGGATTAAAATGAGGTATACGAAACTGTCGTAGCTTGAAAACTGACAAAGTTATTTGCGTGAATAGGGAAAATACATTGTGCCAAGAAATGCACTCTGTACCAAAATTGTAATGATATGCAAATTTGATAAATTTTATGAACTTAAGATTTTGAATAAGTGATATTCAAAAGAAAGTGCGTTTCTTATGGATTAAAATGAGGTATACGAAACTGTCGTAGCTTGAAAACTGACAAAGTTATTTGCGTGAATAGGGAAAATATATTGTGCAAGAAATGCACTCTGTACCAAAATTGTAATGATATGCAAATTTATAAATTTTATGAACTTAAGATTTTTGAATAAGTGATATATCAAAAGAAAGTGCGTTTCTTATGGATTAAAATGAGGTATACGAAACTGTCGTAGCTTGAAAACTGACAAAGTTATTTGCGTGAATAGGGAAAATACATTGGCAAGAAATGCACTCTGTACCAAAATTGTAATGATATGCAAATTTGATAAATTTTATGAACTTAAGATTTTGAATAAGTGATATATCAAAAGAAAGTGCGTTTCTTATGGATTAAAATGAGGTATACGAAACTGTCGTAGCTTGAAAACTGACAAAGTTATTTGCGTGAATAGGGAAAATAATGTGCAAGAAATGCACTCTGTACCAAAATTGTAATGATATGCAAATTTGATAAATTTTATGAACTTAAGATTTTTGAATAAGTGATATATCAAAGAAAGTGCGTTTCTTATGGATTAAAATGAGGTATACGAAACTGTCGTAGCTTGAAAACTGACAAAGTTATTTGCGTGAATAGGGAAAAACACATTGTGCCAAGTACCAAAATTGTAATGATATGCAAATTTGATAAATTTTATGAACTTAAGATTTTGAATAAGTGATATATCAAAAGAAAGTGCGTTTCTTATGGATTAAAATGAGGTATACGAAACGTCGTAGCTTGAAAACTGACAAAGTATTTGCGTGAATAGGGAAAATACAATATACTAAGAAATGCACTCTGTACCAAAATTGTAATGATATGCAAATTTGATAAATTTTATGAACTTAAGATTTTTGAATAAGTGATATATCAAAAGAAAGTGCGTTTCTTATGGATTAAAATGAGGTATACGAAACTGTCGTAGCTTGAAAACTGACAAAGTTATTTGCGTGAATAGGGAAAATACATTGTGCCAAGAAATGCACTCTGTACCAAAATTGTAATGATATGCAAATTTGATAAATTTTATGAACTTAAGATTTTTGAATAAGTGATATATCAAAAGAAAGTGCGTTTCTTATGGATTAAAATGAGGTATACGAAACTGTCGTAGCTTGAAAACTGACAAAGTTATTTGCGTGAATAGGGAAAAACATTGTACAAGAAATGTACTCTGTACCAAAATTGTAATGATATGCAAATTTGAAATTTTATGAACTTAAGATTTTTGAATAATGTATATCAAAGAAAGTGCGTTTCTTATGGATTAAAATGAGGTATACGAAACTGTCGTAGCTTGAAAACTGACAAAGTTATTTGCGTGAATAGGGAAAAAAATATACTAAGAAATGCACTCTGTACCAAAATTGTAATGATATGCAAATTTGATAAATTTTATGAACTTAAGATTTTTGAATAAGTGATATATCAAAAGAAAGTGCGTTTCTTATGGATTAAAATGAGGTATACGAAACTGTCGTAGCTTGAAAACTGACAAAGTTATTTGCGTGAATAGGGAAAATAATTATGCCAAGAAATGCACTCTGTTAAATAATGTAAATATATGCAAATTTGATAAATTTTATGAACTTAAGATTTTTGAATAAGTGATATATCAAAAGAAAGTGCGTTTCTTATGGATTAAAATGAGGTATACGAAACTGTCGTAGCTTGAAAACTGACAAAGTTATTTGCGTGAATAGGGAAAATACATTGTGCCAAGAAATGCACTCTGTACCAAAATTGTAATGATATGCAAATTTGATAAATTTTATGAACTTAAGATTTTTGAATAAGTGATATATCAAAAGAAAGTGCGTTTCTTATGGATTAAAATGAGGTATACGAACTGTCGTAGCTTGAAAACTGACAAAGTTATTTGCGTGAATAGGGAAAATACATTGTGCAAGAAATGCACTCTGTACCAAAATTGTAATGATATGCAAATTTGATAAATTTTATGAACTTAAGATTTTGATAAGTGATATATCAAAGAAAGTGCGTTTTTATGGATTAAAATGAGGTATACGAAACTGTCGTAGCTTGAAAACTGACAAAGTTATTTGCGTGAATAGGGAAAATACATGTGCAAGAAATGCACTCTGTACCAAAATTGTAATGATATGCAAATTTGATAAATTTTATGAACTTAAGATTTTGTATAAAGTGATATATCAAAAGAAAGTGCGTTTCTTATGGATTAAAATGAGGTATACGAAACTGTCGTAGCTTGAAAACTGACAAAGTTATTTGCGTGAATAGGGAAAATACATTGTGCCAAGAAATGCACTCTGTACCAAAATTGTAATGATATGCAAATTTGATAAATTTTATGAACTTAAGATTTTTGAATAAGTGATATATCAAAAGAAAGTGCGTTTCTTATGGATTAAAATGAGGTATACGAAACTGTCGTAGCTTGAAAACTGACAAAGTTATTTGCGTGAATAGGGAAAACACATTGTGCCAAGTACCAAAATTGTAATGATATGCAAATTTGATAAATTTTATGAACTTAAGATTTTTGAATAAGTGATATATCAAAGAAAGTGCGTTTCTTATGGATTAAAATGAGGTATACGAAACTGTCGTAGCTTGAAAACTGACAAAGTATTTGCGTGAATAGGGAAAATACAATATACTAAGAAATGCACTCTGTACCAAAATTGTAATGATATGCAAATTTGATAAATTTTATGAACTTAAGATTTTTGAATAAGTGATATATCAAAAGAAAGTGCGTTTCTTATGGATTAAAATGAGGTATACGAAACTGTCGTAGCTTGAAAACTGACAAAGTTATTTGCGTGAATAGGGAAAATACATTGTGCCAGAAATGCACTCTGTACCAAAATTGTAATGATATGCAAATTGTAAATTTTATGAACTTAAGATTTTGTATAAGTAATATATCAAAGAAAGTGCGTTTCTTATGGATTAAAATGAGGTATACGAAACTGTCGTAGCTTGAAAACTGACAAAGTTATTGCGTGAATAGGAAAAAAATATACAAGAAATGTACTCTGCCAAAATTGTAATGATATGCAAATTTATAAATTTTATGAACTTAAGATTTTTGAATAAGTGATATATCAAAGAAAGTGCGTTTCTTATGGATTAAAATGAGGTATACGAAACTGTCGTAGCTTGAAAACTGACAAAGTTATTTGCGTGAATAGGAAAAAAAATATACAAGAAATGCACTCTGTGCCAAAATTGTAATGATATGCAAAGTTATAAATTTTATGAACTTAAGATTTTTGAATAAGTGATATATCAAAAGAAAGTGCGTTTCTTATGGATTAAAATGAGGTATACGAAACTGTCGTAGCTTGAAAACTGACAAAGTTATTTGCGTGAATAGGGAAAAAAATACAAAGTACAAGAAATGTATGTGTACCAAAATTGTAATGATATGCAAATTTGATAAATTTTATGAACTTAAGATTTTGAATAAGTGATATATCAAAAGAAAGTGCGTTTCTTATGGATTAAAATGAGGTATACGAAACTGTCGTAGCTTGAAAACTGACAAAGTTATTTGCGTGAATAGGGAAAATACATTGTGCAGAAATGTACTCTGTACCAAAATTGTAATGATATGCAAATTTGATAAATTTTATTGATATCAAAGATTTTTTGATTAAAATGAGGATACGAAACTGTCGTAGCTTGAAAACTGACAAAGTTATTTGCGTGAATAGGGAAAATATATTGTGCAAGAAATGCACTCTGTACCAAAATTGTAAATATGCAAATTTGATAAATTTTATGAACTTAAGATTTTTGAATAAGTGATATATCAAAAGAAAGTGCGTTTCTTATGGATTAAAATGAGGTATCGAAACTGTCGTAGCTTGAAAACTGACAAAGTTATTTGCGTGAATAGGGAAAAAAATATACTAAGAAATGTACTCTGTACCAAAATTGTAATGATATGCAAATTTGATAAATTTTATGAACTTAAGATTTTTGAATAAGTGATATATCAAAAGAAAGTGCGTTTCTTATGGATTAAAATGAGGTATACGAAACTGTCGTAGCTTGAAAACTGACAAAGTTATTTGCGTGAATAGGGAAAATACATTGTACAAGAAATGCACTCTGTACCAAAATTGTAATGATATGCAAATTTATAAATTTATGAACTTAATTGTGAATAAGTGATATATCAAAGAAAGTGCGTTTCTTATGGATTAAAATGAGGTATACGAAACTGTCGTAGCTTGAAAACTGACAAAGTTATTTGCGTGAATAGGGAAAATACATTGTGCCAAGAAATGACTCTGTACCAAAATTGTAATGATATGCAAATTTGTAAATTTTATGAACTTAAGATTTTTGAATAAGTGATATATCAAAGAAAGTGCGTTTCTTATGGATTAAAATGAGGTATACGAAACTGTCGTAGCTTGAAAACTGACAAAGTTATTTGGTGAATAGGGAAAATACAATGTACAAGAAATGCACTCTGTACCAAAATTGTAATGATATGCAAATTTGATAAATTTTATGAACTTAAGATTTTTGTAAGTAATATATCAAAAGAAAGTGCGTTTCTTATGGATTAAAATGAGGTATACGAAACTGTCGTAGCTTGAAAACTGACAAAGTTATTTGCGTGAATAGGGAAAATACATATACTAAGAAATGCACTCTGTACCAAAATTGTAATGATATGCAAATTTGATAAATTTTATGAACTTAAGATTTTTGAATAAGTGATATATCAAAAGAAAGTGCGTTTCTTATGGATTAAAATGAGGAGGTATACGAAACTGTCGTAGCTTGAAAACTGACAAAGTTATTTGCGTGAATAGGAAAAAAATATACTAAAGAAATGCTCTGCCAAAATTGTAATGATATGCAAATTTAAATTTTATGAACTTAAGATTTTTGAATAAGTGATATAAGAAAAGTGCGTTTCTTATGGATTAAAATGAGGTATACGAAACTGTCGTAGCTTGAAAACTGACAAAGTTATTTGCGTGAATAGGGAAAATACATTGTGCCAAGAAATACTCTGTACCAAAATTGTAATGATATGCAAATTTGATAAATTTATGAACTTAAGATTTTTGAATAAGTGATATATCAAAAGAAAGTGCGTTTCTTATGGATTAAAATGAGGTATACGAAACTGTCGTAGCTTGAAAACTGACAAAGTATTTGCGTGAATAGGAAATACAGTGAAAAAAATACTTGTACAGAAATGCACTCTGTACCAAAATTGTAATGATATGCAAATTTATAAATTTTACGAACTTAAGATTTGTATAAGTGATATATCAAAAGAAAGTGCGTTTCTTATGGATTAAAATGAGGTATACGAAACTGTCGTAGCTTGAAAACTGACAAAGTTATTTGCGTGAATAGGAAAAAAATCTACTAAGAAATGCACTCTGCCAAAATTGTAATGATATGCAAATTTATAAATTTTATGAACTTAAGATTTTGAAGTGATATAAGTGATATATCAAAAGAAAGTGCGTTTCTTATGGATTAAAATGAGGTACGAAACTATGTCGTAGCTTGAAAACTGACAAAGTTATTGCGTGAATAGGTATGCTCTGTACCAAAATTGTAATGATATGCAAATTTGATAAATTTTATGAACTTAGATTTTTGAATAAGTGATATATCAAAAGAAAGTGCGTTCTTATGGATTAAAATGAGGTATACGAAACTGTTCGTAGCTTGAAAACTGACAAAGTTATTTGCGTGAATAGGGAAAACACATTGTGCAAGAAATGCACTCTGTACCAAAATTGTAAAGATATGCAAATTTGATAAATTTTATGAACTTAAGATTTTGAATAAGTGATATTCAAAAGAAAGTGCGTTTCTTATGGATTAAAATGAGGTATACGAAACTGTCGTTAGCTTGAAAACTGACAAAGTTATTTGTGAATAGGGAAAAATACAATTACTAAGAAATGCATCTGTACCAAAATTGTAATGATATGCAATTTGATAAATTTTATGAACTTAAGATTTTGTATAATGATATATCAAAAGAAAGTGCGTTTCTTATATTAAAATGAGGTATATGAAACTGTCGTAGCTTGAAAACTGACAAAGTTATTTGCTGAATAGGAAAAAACATTGCGCCAAGAAATGCACTCTGTACCAAAATTGTAATGATATGCAAATTGTAAATTTTATGAACTTAAGATATTTGTAAGTAATATATCAAAAAAAAAGTGCGTTTTATGGATTAAAATGAGGTATACGAACTGTCTAGCTTGAAGACAAAGTTATTTGCGTGAATAAGAAAAAGAAAAATAATACGAAATGTACTCTGTGCCAAATTGTAATGATATGCAAAGTTTATAAATTTACGAACTTAAAATTTTTGAAT
>NW_023995874.1:0-74159 GCF_015586225.1 Lucilia sericata
CTAGTTCAGTTCTAGTTCAGTTCTAGTTCAGTTCTAGTTCAGTTCTAGTTCAGTTCTAGTTCAGTTCTAGTTCAGTTCTAGTTCAGTTCTAGTTCAGTTCTAGTTCAGTTCTAGTTCAGTTCTAGTTCAGTTCTAGTAGTTCTAGTTCTTCTAGTTCAGTTCTAGTTCAGTTCTAGTTCAGTTCTAGTTCAGTTCTAGTTCAGTTCTAGTTCATCTAGTCAGTTTCTAGTTCAGTTCTAGTTCAGTTCTAGTTCAGTTCTAGTTCAGTTCTAGTTCAGTTCTAGTTCAGTTCTAGTTCAGTTCTAGTTCAGTGCTTATGAGAGACAGCATACTAACATGCCCAGTGATGTCCAAGTTTTCTTACTGAAAACAAAGAAACTTTATAACAGCCTTTTTTAATGACTTACTAATGTGCTTCTTTGTTAGAGTGTCTGGTAAGTACTTGCCTGACATGTCATCACCGTGTTAAAATGCTAATGAATAAAGGGAAATGTGTCTTTTTTAGCTTTTTAGTTTATTAATTTTCAATACAATTGTTTGCAGAGTTTAAAATAAAAATTTTGACTGGAGCAAACAATTTTTCATAGTTTTTTTGCTGAACAACGTGTACCTATCAGTGACACAAATCACTGGGATTTTAAGATTCTTGTAAAGCAATTTTAATTTCCCGTTTCTTGGTTTCTTTACTTTATTTTATTTTTAATTTCTAGAGTTAATCTATGCACATACTCGTACAAACGCAGAAATTTCTATACAACTTCATTTAATAACATTTTAATTTTTAAATTGCATTTCTTTAATTTCATTTCAAAATTCCACTAAACTCGGCAGCAAACATGTAGAACAACAGCAACCACACAAATGGCAACAAAACAAAAGCAGGAAAATCAGTTGAAATTATTGTAAGAAATCAGTATGATCTTGTGTTCCTTTTTATATTTGCTTGCTGATGATGATCTTTAGTGTCCGTCCAACCGTTTGTCTGTTTTGTTTAGTTCATTGTGTCTGTCCTTCATACTGTCCGTACGTCCGTCCTACCACTAGATATTGCGAGTCATAAATTTGATTTGTAAGCGTGCAGCAAGATCTAAAACAGGGCATAACTTTAATTTAAAAAAAAATGCAACAAGAAGATCACATACATTACAACAACACAAAATTTGTTGTTGTACAAGTTCATCAACAGCAACAGCAGGAATAAATCTTGAATTGAATGAAAATTAAACAGAAAAATTAAAAAAAAGAAGAAGAGAAGCTAAAATTTTTAAATTCATACACATCCTAACAAACACACTCTCGTCGTGTTCACTCTTTAATACGGGCGGGCATAAATATAAAGAAATTAAACAATTGCTATACAGTGGATTGCAGAGAAAAGGATTGCTGCAGCAATTAACATTTTTCTGTATCTTCTGCAATTAAATGGCGATATAAGGGAATGGAATGGAATGAGGCTTAACTTGGTGGGGATTTACAAGAAAATTCTATGTATGTTTGTATGTGCAAAAGATAATAATAGAAAATCAGTTTGGGATTAACATTGTAAATTTGATTGAAGTGGGTGTTTAAACTTTTCCTTCCAGCAGCCATTAGAGTAAACCTATAAATTCCATTCAAACCACTTTGCACCAAACACAATTTAGATTTATGTTTGTACAAGTTTAAAAAAGAGTAACAGATGAAATTATTTTCTAGTTGTAGCTGTTATTTTTCCATTTTTTTTTACTATTTTTTCGAAAGAAATAATCCAAGAATAAAATTCAAACAAGCTGAATGGATTGGATGAGTATCTTAACTCTTTTTTCACACAAACACACGACTGAAAGCAGCGGCACACATGTAGAGAAAAATAGTCAAAAAACTGAAAACTGAACTACAAGTAGGCAACAGAGAATAAAACTTAAAATGCCGCAATGAAATGCTTATTGCATCATCAAACATAAACTCAAACAAACCAGAAGAATAAAAAAAAAACAAGTTAGAGTGCTATATTCGGCTGAGCCGAATCTTAAATACCCTCTACCAGCAACTTTTGTATTAATAGGGGCAGGACCTAGTATGAGAGATATGACCAAATATAGACCGATCGTGAAAAATTTTTGAAATAGCATTAAGTGCTTTTTGCATTACAAAATAGTATTTATGAACAAAAATAGTATTTATTTATATCATTATTTGGTAATGAGTTATGTGCCTTTAAGTGTTTTTCTGAAAGGGAGCTATGATCAATTATGGATCGATAAGAAAACAATTTCACAGTAATATTTCTCTGTATATAAGCAATTTTTTTGCCAAACTTTATATGGATATCTTAATTTAGTAATGAGTTATGTGCGTTTAAGTGATTTTCGGGAGGGGACCTTGTATGGGAGCTATGACCAGTTATGGACCGATCGGAAAAAAAATTATCTGCAATATTTCTGTGCATATGAGTAATATTTGTACCATATGGGTATCTTAATTACGTAATGAGTTATGAGCGTATAAGTGATTTTCGGGAGGGAACCTTGTATGGGAGCTATGACCAATTATGGACCGATCGAAAAAAATGTTCACAGTAATATTTCTGTGCATTTTGGTAATACTTGTGCCAAATTTTATATTGATATCTTAATTTAGTAATGAGTTATGCGCGTTTAAGTGATTTTCGGGAGGGGACCTTGTATGGGAGCTATGATCTATTATGGACCGATCGGAAAAAATTTTCACAACAAAATTTCCGTGCATATGAGTAATATTTGTACCAAATTTTATATGGATATCATAATTTAGTTATGAGTTAAGCGCGTTTAAGTGATTTTCGGGAGGGGACCTTGTATGGGAGCTATGACCAATTATGGACCGATCGGAAAAAAATTTCACAGTAATATTTCTGTGCATATGAGTAATACTTGTACCAAACCTTATATGGATATCTTAATTTAGTAATGTGTTATGCGCGTTTAAGTGATTTTCGAGAGGGGACCTTGTATGGGAGCTATGACCAATTGTGGACCGATCGGAAAACAATTTCACAGTAATATTTCTATGCATATGTGCAATACTTGTACCAAATTTTATATGGATATCTGAATTTAGTAATGAGTTATGCGCGTTTAAGTGGTTTTCGGGAGGGGACCTTGTATGGGAGCTATGATCAATTATGGACCAATCGGAAAAAAATTTCACAACAAAATTTCTGTGCATATGAGTAATATTTGTACCAAATTTTTTATGGATATCTTAATTTAGTTATGAGTTAAGCGCGTTTAAGTGATTTTCGGGAGGGGACTTTGTATGGGAGCTATGACCAATTATGGACCGATCGGAAAAAAATTTCACAGTAATATTTCTATGCATATGAGCAATACTTATACCAAATTTTATATGGATATCTTAATTTAGTACTGAGTTATGCGCGTTTAAGTGATTTTCGGGAGGGGACCTTGTATGGGAGCTATGACCAATTATGGACCGATCGGAAAAAAACTTTCTCAGTAATATTTCTATGCATATGGGCAATACTTACACAAAATCTTATTTGGATATCTTAATTTAGTAATGAGTTATGCGCGTTTAAGTGATTTTCGGGAGGGGACCTTGTATGGGAGCTATGATCAATTATGGACCGATCGGAAAAAAATTTCACAACAATATTTCTGTGCATATGAGTAATATTTGTACCAAATTTTATATGGATATCTTAATTTAGTTATGAGTTAAGCGCGTTTAAGTGATTTTCGGGAGGGGACCTTGTATGGGAGCTATGATCTATTATGGACCGATCGGAAAAAAATTTCACAACAAAATTTCCGTGCATATGAGTAATATTTGTACCAAATTTTATATGGATATCATAATTTAGTTATGAGTTAAGCACGTTTAAGTGATTTTCGGGAGGGGACCTTGTATGGGAGCTATGACCAATTATGGACCGATCGGAAAAAAATTTCACAGTAATATTTCTATGCATATGGGCAATACTTGTGCCAAATTTTGTATGGATATCTTAATTTAGTAATGAGTTATGCGCGTTTAAGTGATTTTCGGGAGGGGAACTTGTATGGGAGCTATGTCCAATTATGGACCGATCCATAAATTTTTCCTCTGAAAGAGTTCTATTGATATAAGATTTTAATTTGCAAAATTTTGTGAAGATATCGACATTGTGGCGGAAGTTATTAACAAAAAAGCCATTTTCCGGGAATATGTACTTTTGTATGGGAGGTATATGAAATTGTGGACCGATTCTGGCAATTTTCAGCAGGGATCAAGATCTTGTGCAGAAACGAATGTGTGGTGATTTCCATGGAATTATCTTGCATAGTTTTCGAGAAAACTACATCAGAATGTGTAAAAAATGCTTATTTTTTTCCGAGGTTGTTTTAAATTTTGATTCATAACTTTTCCCGGTGTGAACCGATTTTGCCCATTTGCAATACCAAACAACTTAGGAAAATGAAGAACATTTTGGGTGAATTTGGTTAAGCTCTATTGCTTCGTTTTATCGTGAGCGTGTTTTACACAGACAGACGGACAGACGGACATAGCTAAATCGACTCAGAATTTGATAAGGACCCAGAATATATATACTTTGTTGGGTCTCAGATGAATATTTCTTGGTGTTACACACGGAATGACAAAGTTATATATACCCTCTATCACCACTGATGGTGGTGGAGGGTATAAAAATACAATACCAACTTATGCCAACCATGCAACATTGCCAGCAACTAGTCAGCAACAAATGGCACAACAAAAAACCAAAAACATACACACTGACACATACCTTGAGAGTATTTATTCCTGGACCAGGTATAAAAGAATTACAACAGACCTGGGTAGTATTTGAATGATGACGATGATGGTTGCTAGTTTTGTTGTAGATGGGGTAATATTGTAGTATACAACAACAATACTAACAACAATAAGACGAATTGTAGTAGAAAAAGTAAGAATAAAAATGTGTGCAAGTTGTAAACGCAGGAAAAGAAACTATGTAAAATTTGCAATAAATTTTGAATGAAATTGATAAGGCGTCAAAATAAATCAAACCAATGACTAATCAACGGCAAAGGTGTAAATTCACTATCTTAAGAACTTAACAACCATGGCACAACCAAGTCACACAAACATTTTACTAAATAGACAGACAAATCGCAATGAAGACAAATAAAATTTTAACTCACACTCATACTTACATACATAAATACATATTTATTTTCTAGCAAGTTGCAACAGATGATTATTGCTATAGAAATAAAACATCTCATAGATACACTTGAGAGGACATTCATAAAATTTCACACACACACATACATACTTTTAAGCTCAAGTATTCTAGCTTTTTCCTATACATTTTCCATTTGTTGGTTGTGAAACTGCTGATGATGAAAATGTTGCCATTGCCAACGACGAAAGAATTATTTAATGAGATAAATCTTAAAATATTAAATAAAGATAAACCAATAAAATTGTTTTATAAAAATGTATAAATGTTTTATCTTTGGAGTTTTGTTCTTTCTGTCTTATTTTTTCAATGCAAATAATGTTCATTATTTTCGCAAAGTCGCTAAGACTACCTTGCAAAATAAAAGAAATAAGAGTTTAAAGTCATGTTTAGCGATATGATGTAACATATTTCGAGAAATTGTCTTAGAATATATTGTTTGTTGATTGCAACTTTGTAAGAATTTTAAATGGTAATATTTGATTTCATATTCTTTTATTTAGATATAATAATGTTTTATATTGCACATCTTCAAAAGGTCTAAATAGAATGGAATACGAATATGCCTGTTGAATGCTAGTCTAGTCTACAAACTAGTCTATAGTATAGTTTATAGTCTAGTATAGAATTGTTTATACTCTAGTCTATAGTCTAGTCTTTAGTCTAGTCTATAGTCTAGTCTATAGTCTAGTCTATAGTCTAGTCTATAGTCTAGTCTATAGTCTAGTCTATAGTCTAGTCTATAGTCTAGTCTATAGTCTAGTCTATAGTCTAGTCTATAGTCTAGTCTATAGTCTAGTCTATAGTCTAGTCTATAGTCTAGTCTATAGTCTAGTCTATAGTCTAGTCTATAGTCTAGTCTATAGTCTAGTCTATAGTTAGTCTATAGTCTAGTCTATAGTCTAGTCTATAGTCTAGTCTATAGTCTAGTCTATAGTCTAGTCTATAGTCTAGTCTATAGTCTAGTCTATAGTCTAGTCTATAGTCTAGTCTATAGTCTAGTCTATAGTCTAGTCTATAGTCTAGTCTATAGTCTAGTCTATAGTCTAGTCTATAGTCTAGTCTATAGTCTAGTCTATAGTCTAGTCTAAAGTCTAGTCTATAGTCTAGTCTATAGTCTAGTCTATAGCCTAGTCTATAGTCTAGTCTATAGTCTAGTCTATAGTCTAGTCTATAGTCTAGTCTATAGTCTAGTCTATAGTCTAGTCTATAGTCTAGTCTATAGTCTAGTCTATAGTCTAGTCTATAGTCTAGTCTATAGTGTAATCTATAGTCTAGTCTATAGTCTAGTCTAGTCTAGTCTAGTTTAGTCTAGTCTAGTCTAGTCTAGTCTAGTCTAGTCTAGTCTAGTCTAGTCTAGTCTATCTATAGTCTAGTCTAGTCTAGTCTAGTTAGTCTAGTCTAGTCTAGTCTAGTCTAGTCTAGTCTAGTCTAGTCTATAGTCTAGTCTATAGTCTAGTCTATAGTCTAGTCTATAGTCTAGTCTATAGTCTAGTCTATAGTCTAGTCTATAGTCTAGTCTATAGTCTAGTCTATAGTCTAGTCTATAGTCTAGTCTATAGTCTAGTCTATAGTCTAGTCTATAGTCTAGTCTATAGTCTAGTCTATAGTCTAGTCATAGTCTAGTCTATATAGTCTAGTCTATAGTCTAGTCTATAGTCTAGTCTATAGTCTAGTCTATAGTCTAGTCTAGTCTATAGTCTAGTCTATAGTCTAGTCTATAGTCTAGTCTATAGTCTAGTCTATCGTCTAGTATAGTCTAGTCTATAGTCTAGTCTATAGTCTAGTCTATAGTCTAGTCTATAGTCTAGTCTATAGTCTAGTCTATAGTCTAGTCTATAGTCTAGTATAGTCTATAGTCTAGTCTATAGTCTAGTCTATAGGTCTAGTCTATAGTCTAGTCTATAGTCTAGTCTTAGTCTAGTCTATAGTCTAGTCTATAGTCTAGTCTATAGTCTAGTCTATAGTCTAGTCTATAGTCTAGTCTATAGTCTAGTCTATAGTCTAGTCTATAGTCTAGTCTATAGTCTAGTCTATAGTCTAGTCTATAGTCTAGTCTATAGTCTAGTCTATAGTCTAGTCTATAGTCTAGTCTATAGTCTAGTCTATAGTCTAGTCTATAGTCTAGTCTATAGTCTAGTCTATAGTCTAGTCTATAGTCTAGTCTATAGTCCAGTCTATAGTCTAGTCTATAGTCTAGTCTATAGTCTAGTCTATAGTCTAGTCTATAGTCTAGTCAATAGTCTAGTCATAGTCTAGTCTATAGTCCAGTCTATAGTCTAGTCTATAGTCTAGTCTATAGTCTAGTCTATAGTCTAGTCTATAGTCTAGTCTATAGTCTAGTCTATAGTCTAGTCTATAGTCTAGTCTATAGTCTAGTCTATAGTCTAGTCTATAGTCTAGTCTATAGTCTAGTCTATAGACTAGACTATAGACTAGGACTATAGTACTGGACTATAGACTAACTATGACTAGACTATTGACTAGACTATAGACTAGACTATAGACTAGACTATAGATAGACTAGAGAACTATAGTCTATAGTCTAGCCTATAGTCTAGTCTGTAGTCTAGTCTATAGTCTAGTCTATAGTCTCGTCTATAGTTAGTCTTATAGTATAGTCTTAGTCTAGTCTATAGTCTAGTCTATAGTCTAGTCTATAGTCTAGTCTATAGTCTAGTCTATAGTCTAGTCTATAGTTAGTCTATAGTCTAGTCTATAGTCTAGTCTATAGTCTAGTCTATAGTCTAGTCTATAGTCTAGTCATAGTCTAGTCTATAGTCTAGTCTATAGTTAGTCTATAGTCTAGTCTCTAGTCTAGTCTATAGTCTAGTCTATAGTCTAGTCTATAGTCTAGTCTATAGTCTAGTCTATAGTCTAGTCTATAGTTCTAGTCTATAGTCTAGTCTATAGTCTAGTCTATAGTCTAGTCTATAGTCTAGTCTATAGTCTAGTCTATAGTCTAGTCCTATAGTCTAGTCTATAGTCTAGTCTATAGTCTAGTCTATATAGTCTAGTCTATAGTCTAGTCTATAGTCTAGTCTATAGTCTAGTCTATAGTCTAGTCTATAGTCTAGTCTATAGTCTAGTCTATAGTCTAGTCTATAGTCTAGTCTATAGTCTAGTCTATAGTCTAGTCTATAGTAATCTATAGTTTAGTCTATAGTCTAGTCTATAGTGTAATCTATAGTCTAGTCTATAGTCTAGTCTATAGTGTAATCTATAGTCTAGTCTATAGTCTAGTCTATAGTCTAGTCTAGTCTAGTCTAGTCTAGTCTACTCTAGTCTAGTCTAGTCTAGTCTAGTCTAGTCTAGTCTAGTCTAGTTTAGTCTAGTCTAGTCTAGTCTAGTCTAGTCTAGTCTAGTCTATAGTCTATATAGACTATAGTCTAGTCTATAGTCTAGTCTATCCAGTCGATCTAGTCTATGTCTAGTCTATAGTCTAGTCTATAGTTTAGTCTAGTCTAGTCTAGTCTAGTCTAGTCTAGTCTAGTCTAGTCTAGTCTAGTCTAGTCTAGTCTAGTCTAGTCTAGTCTAGTCTAGTCTAGTCTAGTCTAGTCTAGTCTAGTCTAGTCTAGTCTAGTCTAGTCTATAGTCTATAGTCTATAGTCTAGTCTATAGTCTAGTCTATAGTCTAGTCTATAGTCTAGTCTAGTCTAATCTAGTCTAGTCTAGTCTAGTCTAGTCTAGTCTAGTCTAGTCTAGTCTAGTCTAGTCTAGTCTAGTCTAGTCTAGTCTAGTCTAGTCTAGCCTAGCCTAGTCTGGTCTGGTCTAGTCTAGTCTAGTCTAGTCTAGTCTAGTCTATAGTCTATAGTCTATAGTCTAGTCTAGTCTAGTCTAGTCTTGTCTATAGTCTAGTCTATAGTCTAGTTTATGACTAGTTTGTAGACTAGACTAGATTTTAATAGTAAATAATAGTCTATAGTCTAGACTTTAATAGTCTAGTCTTTTGCCTAGTGTATAGGCTAGTTTATAGTCTAGTCTATAATATGTCTAGTCTAGTACGATTTCGTGCTAGTACCTACCTTTAAATATCTTCTTATTTGATAATAAGTATGTATTTTAAAAAACAATTTCTTCTTTAAGCCCTATTTGTTATCGTTATCTATAAAAGATTTTTTCACTTTCAGATTGCTTTCACATGCAACCTATTTTAACCTTTCTAAATCCAATAAAAAGAAAAAAAACAAGAAAATATATTTATACAACTCATGCATTTTACTGCAACAAATTCCATTAGTTTGCGTTCAAATAACATCAACTAACAAATAAAAATGAAAAACATTTATACCAAAACTGAATAAAAAAAATACACACACAAAAAAGGGGGAAACATAGTTCAGCAATTTGCACACATGCACCCAGGGTGCTCCCATGTTTAGCCATCTTAACCAAGTAAACAAACCGACAGTCCGTCTGTACGTCAACCAGCCTACCAGTTACCAAAAAAAAAAGACTCAAACTCCAAGAAAAATATTTCATACATACACTGACTTGGTGTGAGGCCAAAATGATGGAGCAAAAAGCATGAAAATACTGCAAACAATTTTTCCAAGATTTTTTGGTTTGTTTTTGCTATTTTTTTTTGCTTGAACATCATGCAATGCGGGAGAAAATTCCAAAGCGTTTAAATTTGCATGCGTGCAACATGAAGCGTGCAATTTTGTTTCCTCTTTTTTTTTGCCTTCTCTGCAGCATTTCATATTTACAGCTGTACTTTTCTCTGGTCGCTAATTTCATGAATACCATTTACTTGTGCAAGTTTGAAAGTTTGTTTGCGTATTATTGGAAAATATTTTAAGGCAGCAGCATGCCTGCAGGTTACACAAACTCTGCAAATGATGAAAATAGAAAAAAACGCATAAGCAGTGCAGAAGTGGCGGAGGAAGAAAATGAAAAATAGTAATATTATGCATCTGAGTAAATATCATGGCAATGAGACGACATATCACCTAGTGAGCGTATGAGTGACTAGGTGAGTAAATAAGTGACTTCTATGATATCCAATATATAACACAATGATAATTTATGGACACGCATAATAGTGCTGAAAAGAACTTTGAGAATGAAGAGGATCAGCTTTGGCAATATTAGCTAATAATAGCAACAACAACAACGAGAACAAAAATGGGTTAAACGTGTCAAAGTTGTTAATTGGAGGACACAAATATTTTATGCATGTGTGTGCGTTTGAAAGACGAAAAAGTGACGAAAAACGCATGTATGTATGTCATTAATATGTATTTAGAAAATAACAGCTTTCCCAAGTACTTAATATTAACTCAGTTATAAAATTTAAGAACCTTTAAGGTTCTAAACAAAATATGGAATAGGTTATATGTATAAAGGCTAGACTGAAGTTTTGTTAACACTATAGTCAGGACTGCAGTTTAGACGGTAGACTGGGCAGCAGACTAGAATAGACTATAAACCAGACTAGAGAATATGCTATATACAAGACTATAACTTAGATTTTTTTCTAAACTAAACTATAGACTAGACTATAGACTAGTCTATAGATTAGACTATAGACTAGTCTGTAGACTAGACTATAGACTACACTAGCCTATAGACCAGAAAACTAATAAACTAGACTATAGACTAGATTGTAGGCTAGAATATAGAACTAGACTAGATAGACTAGACTAGACTAGAACCTATAGACTAGACTATAGAGACTATAGATACATAGACTAGACTATAGACTAGACTATAGACTAGACTATAGACATACTAGACTAGACTATAGACTAGACTATAGACTAGACTATAGACTAGACTGTACTAGACTAACGATAGACTAGAACTATAGACTAGACTAGAGACTAGACTATAGACTAGACTATGCTGACTCTAGACTAGACATAGACTAGCTATAGACTAGAACTATAGACTAGACCTATAGACTAGGACTAATAGACCTAGACTAGACTAGACCTATAGACTAGACTATATGACTAGACTATAGACTAGACTATAGACCTAGACTAATAGACTAGACTATAACTAGTACCAGACCTATAGACTAGACTATAGACCTAGACTATAGACTACATAGACAACTATAGACTAGACGATAGACTAGACTATAGAACTAGACTATCGAACTAGAACTATAGACTAGACTATAGACTAGACTATAGACTAAGACTATAGACTAGACTATAGACTAGACTATAGACTAGACTATAGACTAGACTATAGACTAGACTATAGACTAGACTATAGACTAGACTATAGACTAGACTATAGACTAGACTATAGACTAGACTATAGACTAGATAGACTAGACTATAGACTAGACTATAGACTAGACTATAGACTAGACTATAGACTAGACTATAGACTAGACTATAGACTAGACTATAGACTAGACTATAGACTAGACTATAGACTAGACTATAGACTAGACTATAGACTAGACTATAGACTAGACTATAGACTAGACTATAGACTAGACTATAGACTAGACTATAGACTAGACTATAGACTAGACTATAGACTAGACTATAGACTAGACTATAGACAGACTAGACTATAGACTAGACTATAGACTAGACTATAGACTAGACTATAGACTAGACTATAGACTAGACTATAGACTAGACTATAGACTAGACTATAGACTAGACTATAGACTAGACTATAGACTAGACTATAGACTAGACTATAGACTAGACTATAGACTAGACTATAGACTAGACTATAGACTAGACTATAGACTAGACTATAGACTAGACTATAGACTAGACTATAGACTAGACTATAGACTAGACTATAGACTAGACTATAGACTAGACTATAGACTAGACTATAGACTAGACTATAGACTAGACTATAGACTAGACTATAGACTAGACTATAGACTAGACTATAGACTAGACTATAGGACTAGGACTATAGACTAGACTTAGACTAGACTATAGACTAGACTATAGACTAGACTATAGACTAGACTATAGACTAGACCTATAGACTAGACTATAGACTAGACTATAGACTAGACTATAGACTAGACTATAGACTAGACTATAGACTAGACTATAGACAGACTATAGACTAGACTATAGACTAGGACTATAGACTAGACATAGACTAGACTATAGACTAGACTATAGACTGGATCTAGTCTAGCCTATAGTCTAGCCTATAGTCTAGTCTATAGTCTAGTCTATAGTCTAGTCTACAGTCTAGTCTATAGTCTAGTCTATAGTCTAGTCTATAAGTAGTTAAACATGCTTCTATGAATTCCTCATTTTGATCGACAATATTTTTATTATTTGCAACATTGATTTTTTCGTACAAATTATTTCCACCTTTGAATGTCAACAACATGAAGTTTGTTTTAATTAAAGTTTTCCATTTAATAAAATCTTTGAGTCAGCTATTGCTTTTAATATGTATTTCTATTAATTATAAACATCACCTTGTTTGTTCAAAGTAATTTAAAAAATCACGCCCTAAATTTTTCATCAACATCACACTACTCTTTCTGCCGCTACTGCTGCACTAAGGTTTCATTTAAATTTTTCTTCGATAATAATCCCTGACTAAAACGAGATAAACGCTATTTGCTTTTGTAATACATAAAAGTACTTGAAAAATGTACAACAAACTCTTTGGAGGTATATAAATCATTTTAAAAATGGAGAAAAAAAAAATAACGATAATAATGACGACAATGATGATGATAATGATAATAAGAGTGCAGTGTTATGGAAATATGGCAGCAGTAGCAAATTCACGTAGTACATCATCACAGAGAGACCAGGCAAGCGTTCGACAGTACGACCAACTAACCAACTGATATTAAATTATATGTTTTTAAAAATGCAAAATACAAACTATTAGCAAATATTTGCCTAAAGTATATTTTGACATTTAGTGTTAATTTATGCAAAACTACAGTAAAAACAACAGCGACCTTAGAGTTTTAATGAAAATGAAACTAAAATAAAGATTGGGAAAAATCTATAAAAACATCCAAGCCATATACATGTTGCTCAAATATCCCCCTTTTTCAAAACATTTGCATTTGTAATCTTTTGCCATTCAATTCCACAAAAATCCTCTGAAGCAGTCAGAAGAAAACATATACAAATGAAACAGTAGGTGAGAGTGTTTGTTACTATTTGCCACAAATGAAAACCAGTAATAGCTCTAGTCTTAATGAAAAAACAATCCAAATTGTAAACGAAAAAAAAAAAAAAAACAAAAGTATTCATTGTTTTAAAGTGTGATTAAAATCTATGCAAATAAAGAGTTTTAACTACACTGAAATTAAATATTTTCGCCATTTGTTACTATGAATAGAATACTAATCATAAAAAACAAAAATGTGGAAATATTTAGTTGGAGGTTAAAAAGGTGCAATTGTTTCGAAAGCTAAAATTAATGATTATGAAAAATAAAAAAGATTTATATTTATCATATCGAAATCATAAATAAGTGATGACATGAATGAAATTAATTAAAAGTTTTAACAAATTGGAAAATAATGATATTAAAATATGTATAATTCATAGGCGAGAATAAATCGAAACCAACAGATCATACTAAAGCCTAGTCTTAATCTAGTCTATAGTATAGCCTATAGCCTATAGTATAGTCTAGACTAGACTATAGACTAGACTATAGAATAGACTATAGAATAGACTATAGAATAGACTATAGAATAGACCATAGACTAGGCTATAGACTAGACTATAGACTAGACTATGGACTAGACTATAGACTAGACTATAGACTAGACTATAGACTAGACTATAGACTAGACTATAGACTAGACTATAGACTAGACTATAGACTAGACTATAGACTAGACTATAGACTAGACTATAGACTAGACTATAGACTAGACTATAGACTAGACTATAGACTAGACTATAGACTAGACTATAGACTAGACTATAGACTATAGACTATAGACTAGACTATAGACTAGACTATAGACTAGACTATAGACTAGACTATAGACTAGACTATAGACTAGACTATAGACTAGACTATAGACTAGACTATAGACTAGACTATAGACTAGACTATAGACTAGACTATAGACTAGACTATAGACTAGACTATAGACTAGACTATAGACTAGACTATAGACTAGACTATAGACTAGACTATAGACTAGACTATAGACTAGACTATAGACTAGACTATAGACTAGACTAGACTATAGACTAGACTATAGACTAGACTATAGACTAGACTATAGACTAGACTATAGACTAGACTATAGACTAGACTATAGACTAGACTATAGACTAGACTATAGACTAGACTATAGACTAGACTATAGACTAGACTATAGACTAGACTATAGACTAGACTATAGACTAGACTATAGACTAGACTATAGACTAGACTATAGACTAGACTATAGACTAGACTATAGACTAGACTATAGACTAGACTATAGACTAGACTATAGACTAGACTATAGACTAGACTATAGACTAGACTATAGACTAGACTATAGACTAGACTATAGACTAGACTATAGACTAGACTATAGACTAGACTATAGACTAGACTATAGACTAGACTATAGACTAGATTATAGACTAGACTATAGACTAGACTATAGACTAGACTATAGACTAGACTATAGACTAGACTATAGACTAGACTATAGACTAGACTATAGACTAGACTATAGACTAGACTATAGACTAGACTATAGATAGACTATAGACTAGACTATAGACTAGACTATAGACTAGACTATAGACTAGACTATAGACTAGACTATAGACTAGACTATAGACTAGACTATAGACTAGACTATAGACTAGACTATAGACTAGACTATAGACTAGACTATAGACTAGACTATAGACTAGACTATAGACTAGACTATAGACTAGACTATAGACTAGACTATAGACTAGACTATAGACTAGACTATAGACTAGACTATAGACTAGACTATAGACTAGACTATAGACTAGACTATAGACTAGACTATAGACTAGACTATAGACTAGACTATAGACTAGACTATAGACTAGACTATAGACTAGACTATAGACTAGACTATAGACTAGACTATAGACTAGACTATAGACTAGACTATAGACTAGACTATAGACTAGACTATAGACTAGACTATAGACTAGACTATAGACTAGACTATAGACTAGACTATAGACTAGACTATAGACTAGACTATAGACTAGACTATAGACTAGACTATAGACTAGACTATAGACTAGACTATAGACTAGACTATAGACTAGACTATAGACTAGACTATAGACTAGACTATAGACTAGACTATAGACTAGACTATAGACTAGACTATAGACTAGACTATAGACTAGACTATAGACTAGACTATAGACTAGACTATAGACTAGACTATAGACTAGACTATAGACTAGACTATAGACTAGACTATAGACTAGACTATAGACTAGACTATAGACTAGACTATAGACTAGACTATAGACTAGACTATAGACTAGACTATAGACTAGACTATAGACTAGACTATAGACTAGACTATAGACTAGACTATAGACTAGACTATAGACTAGACTATAGACTAGACTATAGACTAGACTATAGACTAGACTATAGACTAGACTATAGACTAGACTATAGACTAGACTATAGACTAGACTATAGACTAGACGATAGACTAGACTATAGACTAGACTATAGACTAGACTATAGACTAGACTGTAGACTAGACTATAGACTGGACTATAGACTATAGACTAGACTATATACTAGACTATAGACTAGACTATAGACTAGACTATAGACTAGACTATATACTAGACTATAGACTAGACTATAGACTAGACTATAGACTAGACTATAGACTAGACTATAGACTAGACTATAGACGAGACTATGACTTCTATAGTCTAGTCTATAGTCAGTCCTAGAGTCTAGTCTATAGAATAGACTATAGACTAGACTATAGACTAGACTATAGACTAGACTATAGACTAGACTATAGACTAGACTATAGACTAAGACTATAGACTAGACTATAGACTAGACTATAGACTAGACAATAGACTAGACTATAGACTAGACTATAGACTAGACTATAGACTAGACTATATACTATTCTATAGACTAGACATATAGACTAGACTATAGACCTTGACTATAGACTAGACTATAGACTAGACTATAGACTAGACTATAGACTAGACTATAGACTAGACTATAGACTAGACTATAGACTAGACTATAGACTAGACTATAGACTAGACTATAGACTAGACTATAGGACTAGACTATAGACTAGACTATAGACTAGACTATAGACTAGACTATAGACTAGACTATAGACTAGACTATAGACTAGACTATAGACTAGACTATAGACTAGACTATAGACTAGACTATAGACTAGACTATAGACTAGACTATAGACTAGACTATAGACTAGACTATAGACTAGACTATAGACTAGACTATAGACTAGACTATAGACTAGACTATAGACTAGACTATAGACTAGACTATAGACTAGACTATAGACTAGACTATAGACTAGACTATAGACTAGACTATAGCTAAACTATATACTATTCTATAGACTAGACTAGACTATATACTAGACTATAGACTAGACTATAGACTAGACTATAGACTAGACTATAGACTAGACTATAGACTAGACTATAGACTAGACTATAGACTAGACTATAGACTAGACTATAGACTAGACTATAGACTAGACTATAGACTAGACTATAGACTAGACTATAGACTAGACTATAGACTAGACTATAGACTAGACTATAGACTAGACTATAGACTAGACTATAGACTAGACTATAGACTAGACTATAGACTAGACTATAGACTAGACTATAGACTAGACTATAGACTAGACTATAGACTAGACTATAGACTAGACTATAGACTAGACTATAGACTAGACTATAGACTAGACTATAGACTAGACTATAGACTAGACTATAGACTAGACTATAGACTAGACTATAGACTAGACTATAGACTAGACTATAGACTAGACTATAGACTAGACTATAGACTAGACTATAGACTAGACTATAGACTAGACTATAGACTAGACTATAGACTAGACTATAGACTAGACTATAGACTAGACTATAGACTAGACTATGGACTAGACTATGGACTAGACTATAGACTAGACTATAGACTAGACTATTGACTTGACTATTGACTAGACTATAGACTAGACTATTGACTAGAATATAGACTTGACAATAGACAAGACCAAAGCTAAGACTATAAACTAGATTTTGGACTAGATTATAAACTAAACTATAATTAAGACTATAGACTAGGCTATTTTATAAACTATATACATATACGTAGACTTGACTCTAGATTAGTTTATATTTATAACAGACTGTGGACTAACCTATAAACTATACTAGTCACTAGACTATGAGTGGAATAAACTGCAGATTGCGCTAAACTATAGTCTAGATTAAAGAGTTGTTATTTTCAGAAGAATTATTTTAAAATATTTTCTATTTGCTTTTCAAAATTTGTTTTTTTCACATGTCAAAATCATAATGCTTTAATTAAGCCAGTACAGATGCATGATCTAATTTATATTAATTCCAATTTTGTTTAAAACAAGTTTTTAGATCAAGAAAACTTGAACTCTCTTTTTAATTGTATGAATGTGTGAGAATAAATCCTTTAGATTATATTAATTTTAGCAATGATTTAAGAATGGTTGCTTATGGTTAACTAATAAATAAATAAAACTTGTGTTTAAATACATTGAGTTGCACATAAATAAAACATCTCGTAATCAAACTCACAGTCGTCATACCGCTATTTTTGACAGGCAACATGCAGCAAAAAACTCAAGAAAATAACAACATAGCGAATGCTCACATAATCTAGATACACTTTGACTGTATTTTATTTAGATATTTTTTGTTGCAATTGTTGTAGTTGTTGTTGTTGGCGAAACTATGACTAGAATTTAAATAGCATAACAAAAACAGCTACAAATGAAAATTTTTAGAACTTTGTGGTTCATACTTTTAGTTAAGGAAGACTTATGGACGAGTCCAAGCTACCATTTGTGGCATGGAAACTGAAAAAGAAAAAATCTTAATAAATTTGAGTGTTAGAAAAATAAAAATAAGAAAACGTTAACACGTACTACAGTTGAATGCAAAGCAAAAGTTAAAAGAGAAAAAAAAATCGGTAATATTTTTAAACATGAATATAATATTTTTAATAGAAAATAATAAAAAAAAATAAAAACCAACTACATAGTATCATGCAGGCATTTTTTTACGAGTATTTGGTTTTTTTTCAAGAAGTCTAATGTTGTTGTTTGGAGGATTTTTATGTTTTTTTTCTTCAGCGTTTTTTACCACTTTTTGTGTCTATTTGATGTTTTATTTTGTGCTTGTCAAAGCTTAATCACGCCTGATGTCTAACCTGAGTTATGTTTGGAGCATGTAACACATGACTTTAAACACAAAACAATTCTATGCATCTGAAAAGTACAGTGAGGAGACGCGGCCCCTTTTTTCGGTAGGTTGGTAAGTCAACTACTCAAACGGTGTTATGATCAGAAATAAGCATTTTATGAAAAAAAAAAAATACGAAACACTGCAGTGGTTCAATAGCAGCAACAATAAACTGGAAAATGAGGGATCCACAATCTGCATAAAGCGTTTTACTGTAACATAAAAACAATTTCTTAAAAGTGCAGCCTTGGAAAATATACTGAATTTTTAACAAAATAATTAAATGTTTTGAAAAACCATGAAAAGAAACACATAGAGAAAAGCTGTTCCCACTAGGTTCATATTGGTGAGGCTAAAAAGTTCTTCAGTTAACGTATAGAGAATATGATTTTTAACAAAATAATTAATTGTTTTGAAAAACCATGAAAAGAAACACATAGAGAAAAGCTGTTCCCACTAGGTTCATATTGGTGAGGCTAAAAAGTTCTTCAGTTAACGTATAGAGAATATGATTTTTATGCAAATATAATATAGACTAGACTACAGACTAGACTACAGACTAGACTACAGACTAGACTACAGACTAGACTATAGACTAGACTATAGACTAGACTACAGACTAGACTACAGGCTAGACTATAGACTAGACTACTAGACTAAGACTAGACTCAGACTAGACTAATAGACTAGACTATAGACTAGACTACAGACTAGACTATAGACTAGACTACAGACTAGACTATAGACTAGACTATAGACTACAGACTAGACTATAGACTAGACTATAGACTAGACTATAGACTAGACTATAAACTAGACTATAGACTATAGACTATACTATAGACTAGACTATAGACTAGACTATAGACTAGACTATAGACTAGACTATAGACTAGACTATAGACTAGACTATAGACTAGACTATAGACTAGACTATAGACTAGCTATGACTAACTATAGACTAGACTATGACTAGACTAAGACTAGACTATAGAACTAACTATAGACTAGACTATAGACTAGACTATAGACTAGACTATAGACTAGACTATAGACTAGACTATAGACTAGACTATAGACTAGACTATAGACTAGACTATAGACTAGACTATAGACATACTATAGACTAGACTATAGACTAGACTATAGACTAGACTATAGACTACTATAGACTAGACATAGACTAGACTATAGACTAGACTATAGACTAGACTATAGACTAGACTATAGACTAGACTAGACTAGACTATAGACTAGACTATAGACTAGACTATAGACTAGACTATAGACTAGACTATAGACTAGACTATAGACTAGACTATAGACTAGACTATAGACTAGACTATAGACTAGACTATAGACTAGACTATAGACTAGACTATAGACTAGACTATAGACTAGACTATAGACTAGACTATAGACTAGACTATAGACTAGACTATAGACTAGACTATAGACGACTATAGACTAGACTATAGACTAGACTATAGACTAGACTATAGACTAGACTATAGACTAGACTATAGACTAGACTATAGACTAGACTATAGACTAGACTATAGACTAGACTATAGACTAGACTATAGACTAGACTATAGACTAGACTATAGACTAGACTATAGACTAGACTATAGACTAGACTATAGACTAGACTATAGACTAGACTATAGACTAGACTATAGACTAGACTATAGACTAGACTATAGACTAGACTATAGACTAGACTATAGACTAGACTATAGACTAGACTATAGACTAGACTATAGACTAGACTATAGACTAGACTATAGACTAGACTATAGACTAGACTATAGACTAGACTATAGACTAGACTATAGACTAGACTATAGACTAGACTATACTAGACTATAGACTAGACTATAGACTAGACTATAGACTAGACTATAGACTAGACTATAGACTAGACTATAGACTAGACTATAGACTAGACTATAGACTAGACTATAGACTAGACTATAGACTAGACTATAGACTAGACTATAGACTAGACTATAGACTAGACTATAGACTAGACTATAGACTAGACTATAGACTAGACCATAGACTAGACCATAGACTAGACCATAGACTAGACTATAGACTAGACTATAGACTACACTATAGACTAGACTATAGACTAGACTATAGACTAGACTAAACTATAGACTAGACTATAGACTAGACTAGACTATAGACTAGACTATAGACTAGACTATAGACTAGACTATAGACTAGACTATAGGCTAGACTATAGACTAGACTTTAGACTAGACTATAGACTAGACTAGACTATAGTCTAGACTTATAGACTAGACTAGTAGTCTATAGTCTAGTCTATAGTCTAGTCTATAGTCTAGTCTATAGTCTAGTCTAGTCTATAGTCTAGTCTATAGTCTAGTCTAGTCTATAGTCTAGTCTATAGTCTAGTCTATAGTCTAGTCTAGTCTATAGTCTAGTCTAGTCTATAGTCTAGTCTATTCTATAGTCTAGTCTATAGTCTAGTCTATAGTCTAGTCTATAGTCTAGTCTATAGTCTAGTCTATAGTCTAGTCTATAGTCTAGTCTATAGTCTAGTCTATAGTCTAGTCTATAGTCTAGTCTATAGTCTAGTCTATAGTCTAGTCTATAGTCTAGTCTATAGTCTAGTCTAGTCTATAGTCTAGTCTATAGTCTAGTCTATAGTCTAGTCTATAGTCTAGTCTATAGTCTAGTCTATAGTCTAGTCTATAGTCTAGTCTAGTTAGTCTATAGTCTAGTCTATAGTCTAGTCTAGTCTATAGTCTATAGTCTAGTCTATAGTCTAGTCTATAGTCTAGTCTATAGTCAAGTCTATAGTCTAGTCTATAGTCTAGTCTATAGTCTAGTCTATAGTCTAGTCTATAGTCTAGTCTATAGTCTAGTCTATAGACTATAGACTAGATTATAGACTAGATTATAGACTAGACCAGCGGTTCCCACCGATTTTTACTACGCGGACCCCTTGAAGAACTTATTTAATTTCGCGGACCCCCATACATATTTTGATATCTTATTGTTCTAAATAATTGTCCATCCGAAAATTGACCTAGTTCATTAATTCCTAGGTCTAATAAATGTAGAGATGTCATATCTATAAAATATTCCCGTACTTTGAGAATATATAATATTTCAGATAGGTTTTCAATTGCATGTTTTGAAGATAGAATGACTTCTTTGTTGATATGTTAATATGATGTATAATTTTATGATCGTGAGATCTTTCATGTTCATTTTTCTTCAAGGTAGCGAAAAGGTTTCCTTATCAAATATTGTCACATGTGCTTAAGGAGTCACGTTTCAAAAATTTGTTTCGATTGCAAAGGGTGAAATGAGTAAGTGAGCTAAGTTTTCGGGAAAATAATATAAGAAAGTTGGACTTCTTCTATGATATTGCGGAATGCGTTATCCGCATAATATATGATTTGAACTCTTTGTTAAAGTACTGTGAATTTGGAACTTAAATTTGAATTTTAAAATACCAACGAATTATTTTACTTCATGGTTTTTGGCTACATATTTACGCGAAACGCTATGGATTTTCTGATGTTAATTTAATAATATGTATTGGTCAACAAAATCAAGTTAAAATCTGTGTATCACGTCGGATTGGAATATTTATAAAGGGATACATAAAGAGTCACCTCTGTTTTGGAAATACATATATAATTTTAGTCCTTTCAAACAAGAACACTTTTGCTTACAATTTGATAAACTTAAATCTGTAATAAGCTTGTCTTTGAATTGAACTTCATACTCCGGTACCAGTATCCCTAATTTAATTGTAAGGCAGAGTATTATTTGTCTGTAAAAAAAACCATTATTTCAGTACATATACAGGAAATAAAAATTACAAATCACGCAATACTTTATTTTATAAAAGTTATACAATAAATTTGTAGGGCCTAGCTTCTTCCTGATAAACAACCGAAAAAATAAAATTCAAAAAGTCACCAAAAAATTTGGGATTATTGCACAAAAAATGGAGATATTTGTACATACATATAAAAGCAGAATATTGTTTATTCATGGTTTTTTCGTTCGTCTTCGCGGACCCCCTATGATTTTACTACGGACCAATAGGGGTCCGCGGACCCCCATTTGGGAACCGTTGGACTAGACTATAGACTAGACTACAGACTAGATTACAGACTAGACTATGGACTAGACTATGGACGAGACTATAAGCTAGATTACAGACTAGACTATAGACTAGATTACAGACTAGACTATGGACTAGACATGGACTAGACTATATAGTAGACTATATAGTAGACTATAGATTTGACTATAGACTTGAGTATTTCATTTTCAATTTTAGCCTTTTGCTTAAAATATGTATAGAGGAAAATTAAACTCAACACAGATTAACATCCAATTCTTAAGTGGAACACTGCTTTTGTACTTTATGCAACTATTCAACTACTCACAAATATTCTTCCTCAAAATCATCCAATGTTCATATTGAGAACTCAAGTCACATACAAGAGCTCGGTGTATTAAACAGAAACAATTGTTCAATTCACAATCGATGTTGTAGCGTTGTATGCGTTGTATGTCAGCAGCTGCTACAATAGTCATAACAATGTTGTTGGTATTTTCTATGCAAAAGCTCTATACAACTCCTACGACAATTTTTCATATGTTTTTCGAATGTTGTAAGAAAGTTTAGTGTTGCCAGTTGTTTATTTCAATATATAAACAAAAAATTTAAACGATTTTAGCACAAAAAACAATAAAGTGGTAACACTGAAATCAAAAACAAACAGCTGTTTACCAAAACAAAAAAACTAAAATTTTATTAAAAACAGTTTATTTATTAATTTAAAATGTGGAATAAAGAAAATAAAAGAATTGAAAATTCAAACAAATTAATTTGGTTTATTTCGCATGTTTAATTAATTTAATATTTTTTGATTTTTTTATCTTTTGACATTGTTATCTATATTTGTTTTGATTGTTTTTTTTTTTCATTGAGAACACAAACTTATGACTTGCTGCAAAGATCTGTTCACAATCACTGTTACTACACTTTAGTAGGTACAATATACAACTTGATTGTGAATTGAACAAATTATTTACAAATTTAATCCATGATTTAACAAAAGCTAAATCCTCATAAAACCCAGTGTAAACGCTTTACTTTGGTCAAGTTTTAAGTTTAAACTGGGGAAATAGACACACACACAGTGAAAAAAGACCTTAAACTAGCAACACTTCCTTTATTACCACCGTTTTCCCTGCTCTGACAAAGCCACCAATTCACCCACTAAAGTAAGAGAATTCTTTAGTTTCAGTTGTAAACAACATACTCACTGAATAAACATGTTGCTATACATACAAATGCGTTGAACAAACGCAAACTTTTCTTTGAGTTTGAAATCTGAAGACGAGCAACATTTTGCTCCTTGTTCTTCTATATTTACAGTTTGTTCTTATTGCTGTAGTTGTTGATCTTGTGAAATTTTGTATGCAACACCACAAAGTGTGCCACTAATGCAATTTCGTATTTTCATGTTGCTGATGTTACTTTTTCATATACATATTTACTGTATGTTGTTACTGGCCGTGGTTTTTGTTGTTTGTTAGATGCGATGATGCTGTTAGTGGCCAACCCGTACGTGTTTGTTGTGTTGTTACAATAGAAATCTCTAACAACATTCATACATGAGAACATGTTGGTTTTAGTTTCGTTGTTGACTGTTCTTGTTGCCGTCCAATTTTTGTTTGTGTAAAAACAAATACACTGCAACATTTTAATTTTTGCGACCTCATCTCTTCTATGTTCAATTTATGTATGTTAAATATTTTTGTTCGTTGCTTTTGTTGTTATTATTTTTATTTTGTTTGTTCTTGTTTAGAAACATAAACAAAGTTATGAAAAAACGATTCTTTTAGCAAAATTACTTGAAAATATCGCAAAAAGCGCATATACAGCGTGGAATAAAAAACGAAATATTAGAAAAACGAAAACATACTACCAAATGATATTTGCACTCTACATTATGAAAAAGTTTTTTAGAAAACTTGATGATGCATATTCCACATCCAAAAGTAAAAAGACTAGACTATAGACTATAGACTAGAATATAGACTAGACTATAGACTACTAGACTAGACTAGACTAGACTATAGACTAGACTATAGACTAGACTATAGACTAGACTATAGACTAGACTATAGACTAGACTATAGACTAGACTATAGACTAGACTATAGACTAGACTATAGACTAGACTATAGACTAGACTATAGACTAGACTATAGACTAGACTATAGACTAGACTATAGACTAGACTATAGACTAGACTATAGACTAGACTATAGACTAGACTATAGACTAGACTATAGACTAGACTAGACTATAGACTAGACTATAAACTAGACTATAGACTAGACTATAGACTAGACTATAGACTAGACTATAGACTAGACTATAGACTAGACTATAGACTACACTATAGACTACACTATAGACTAGACTATAGACTAGACTATAGACCAGACTATAGACTAGACTATAGACTAGACTATGGACTACACTATAGACTACACTATAGGACTAGACTATAGACTAGACTATAGACTAGACTATAGACTAGACTATAGACTAGACTATAGACTAGACTAGACTAGCTAGACTATAGGACTAGACTACTGACTAGACTATAGACTAGACTATAGACTAGACTATAGACTAGACTATAGACTAGACTATAGACTAGACGATAGACTAGACTATAGACTAGACTATAGACTAGACTATAGACTAGACTATAGACTAGACTATAGACTAGAACTATAGACTAGACTATAGACTAGACTATAGACTAGACTATAGGACTAGACTATAGACTAGACTATAGACTAGACTATAGACTAGACTATAGACTAGACTATAGACTAGACTATAGACTAGACTATAGACTAGACTATAGACTAGACTATAGACTAGACTATAGACAGACTATAGACTAGACTATAGACTAGACTAGACTAGACTAGACTCACTAGACTAGACTATAGACAAGACTATAGACTAGACTATAGACTAGACTAGACTGACTAGACTAGACTATAGACTAGACTAGACTATAGACTAGACCATAGACTAGACTAGACTATAGACTAGACTAGACTATAGACTAGACTAGAATAGACTATAGACTAGACTAGACTATAGACTAGACTAGACTATAGACTAGACTAGACTATAGACTAGACTAGACTATAGACTAGACTAGGACTATAGACTAGACCTAGACTATAGACGAGACTAGACAGACTATAGACTAGGACTATAGACTAGACTAGACTATAGACTAGACTATAGACTAGACTATACTGACTAGACTATAGACTAGAATAGACTAGACTTAGACTAGACTATAGACTAGGACTATAGACTAGACTATAGACTAGACTATAGACTAGACTATAGACTAGACTATAGACTAGACTATAGACTAGACTACTATAGACAGACTATAGACTAGACTATAGACTAGACTATAGACTAGACTATAGACTAGACTATAGACTAGACTATACTAGACTAGACTAGACTAGACTATAGACTAGACTATAGACTAGACTATAGACTAGACTATAGACTAGACTATAGACTAGACTATAGACTAGACTATAGACTAGACTATAGACTAGACTATAGACTAGACTATAGACTACTAGACTAGACTATAGACTAGACTATAGACTAGACTATAGACTAGACTATAGACTAGACATAGACTAGACTATAGACTAGACTATACTAGACCTAGACTATAGACTAGACTATAGACTAGACTATAGACTAGACTATAGACTAGACTATAGACTAGACTATAGACTAGACTATAGACTAGACTATAGACTAGACTATAGACTAGACTATAGACTAGACTATAGACTAGACTATAGACTAGACTATAGACTAGACTATAGACTAGACTATAGACTAGACTATAGACTAGACTATAGACTAGACTATAGACTAGACTATAGACTAGACTATAGACTAGACTATAGACTAGACTATAGACTAGACTATAGACTAGATATAGACTAGACTATAGACTAGACTATAGACTAGACTATAGACTAGACTATAGACTAGACTATAGACTAGACTATAGACTAGACTATAGACTAGACTATAGACTAGACTATAGACTAGACTATAGACTAGACTATAGACTAGACTATAGACTAGACTATAGACTAGACTATAGACTAGACTATAGACTAGACTATAGACTAGACTATAGACTAGACTATAGACTAGACTATAGACTAGACTATAGACTAGACTATAGACTAGACTATAGACTAGACTATAGACTAGACTATAGACTAGACTATAGACTAGACTATAGACTAGACTATAGACTAGACTATAGACTAGACTATAGACTAGACTATAGACTAGACTCTAGACTAGACTAGACTAGACTATAATAGACTATAGACTAGACTATAGACTAGACTATAGACTAGACTTAGACTAGACTAGAGACTAGATCTATGACTAGACTATAGACTAGACTATAGACTAGACTATAGACTAGACTATAGACTCGACTATAGACTAGACTATAGACTAGACTATAGACTAGGACTATAGACTAGACTATAGACTAGACTATAGACTAGATACTATAGACTAGACTATAGACTAGACTAGAGACTAGGACTATAGACTAGACTATAAGACTAGACTATAGACTAGACTATAGACTAGACTATAGACTAGACTAATAGACTAGACTATAGACTAGACTATAGACTAGACTATAGACTAGACTATAGACTAGCTAAGACTAGACTATAGGACTAGACTATAGACTTAGACGATAGACCTAGACTATAGACTAGACTATAGACTAGACTATAGCTAGACTATAGACTACTAGACTAGACTACTTAGGACTATCAATACAATTAATGCTTTATTTGAACAGACATTGACGGCTATCATCAAGTTCCTAACAAATTACTTTAAAAATCTTAGAACGTTTTAAATTGTTTATCATATGTTCATATGTAAGTCACGGAACTAGTTAAAATCAATTAACACACATTTTCCTCTGGGACTTCTATTTCAATCAAACTAACAAATTTTTTTGTAGCACTCATCAAAGTCATTGCAACATGTCACATATGATTCTGACTTGTTTGTTTGTATTCTCAACATTTACTATTTAGATTGTTTTTTTTTTGTCATATTTTTTCTGTTGTTATTTTTGTTGTCGTTTTTGTTGGTGGTTGTGTTGTTGCTGTTATTATTGCTAAAGTTAGTTGCATATAATAATTTATGATCGTGTTAAAGATGTGGGTTAATAGTACTTCATTTTTTTTTTTGTTCTTCTATTTATTCTCATGTTGTCATAGTTTTTTTTTTACTTCATTTCGTTTATTATTATGAACTGTTTGTTGACATAATGAATGAGTTTTTAAGAATGTCGTCTTCTTTTCCATCCAGTAGATTATAAGGAAATACTACATGTGTTTAACCAGTAGTATGGTTGTCATTATTGAGAATGCAATTTAGTTGGTGGTAATTAGATTTGAAATATATATAGGATTAAACTGTTTATGATTTCATGAATGCTTAGAAAATTTAAAATTTTAGATTACCTGAACCCCAAAGTATACGAAAAATATTTAAATCCCATCTGCTTTAGTCAGTCAGCTTCAAAAACCCAATACTTCAACAGGTAACAAAAGAGTGTTAATATACAGACGTTAAAAAGATATGGCATAAAATTTTAAAACTCTTTTGAAAAAATTCTTATGACTTTAAAAATTCGTGGAAGTGGTTTTGTTGTATTTGCAAAGTATGTAATTTTAGTTGTTACGAGTTCAAGAACTACTATAAACTCCTCATCATTTAGGAAAATACTACTGTCTAATAAACATAACAAACGTCAAAGAAATTTATAGCTCACGAAGACTATATGTATAGAACAATTTTTTATGGTCCAAAAAGAAAACTTTTCAAGGATATATTGAAATGTGTGGAATTGGAAGATGTAGACGGCAGCAAACAACGCTATAGGGGGGTACTATCACTTCCGCCAAGAAAATCGATTAATTTTTATAATCCTTTAAACTAACTTTAGTTCTAATTCAGTACTACTTTAGATCTAGTTCAGTTCTAATTCATTTCTAGTTCATTTGTACTTTAGTTTTTGATTAGTTCTAGCTCAGTTCTAGTTCAGTTCTAGTTCAGTTCTAGTTCAGTTCTTGTTCAGTTCTAGTTCAGTTCTAGTTCAGTTCTAGTTCAGTTCTAGTTCAGTTCTAGTTCAGTTCTAGTTCAGTTCTAGTTCAGTTCTAGTTCAGTTCTAGTTCAGTTCTAGTTCAGTTCTAGTTCAGTTCTAGTTCAGTTCTAGTTCAGTTCTAGTTCAGTTCTAGTTCAGTTCTAGTTCAGTTCTAGTTCAGTTCTAGTTCAGTTCTAGTTCAGTTCTAGTTCAGTTCTAGTTCAGTTCTAGTTCAGTTCTAGTTCAGTTCTAGTTCAGTTCTAGTTCAGTTGTAGTTCAGTTGTAATTCAGTTGTAGTTCAGTTGTAGTTCAGTTGTAGTTCAGTTGTAGTTCAGTTGTAGTTCAGTTGTAATTCAGTTGTAGTTCAGTTGTAGTTCATTTGTAGATCAGTTGTAGTTCAGTTGTAATTCAGTTGTAGTTCAGTTGTAGTTCAGTTCTAGTTCAGTTCTAGCTCAGTTCTAGTTCAGTTCTAGTTCAGTTCTAGTTCAGTTCTAGTTCAGTTCTAGTTCAGTTCTAGTTCAGTTCTAGTTCAGTTCTAGTTCAGTTCTAGTTCAGTTCTAGTTCAGTTCTAGTTCAGTTCTAGTTCAGTTCTAGTTCAGTTCTAGTTCAGTCTAGTTCAGTTCTAGTACAGTTCTAGTTCAGTTCTAGTTCAGTTCTAGTTCAGTTCTAGTTCAGTTCTAGTTCAGTTCTAGTTCAGTTCTAGTTCAGTTCTAGTTCAGTTCTAGTTCAGTTCTAGTTCAGTTCTAGTTCAGTTCTAGTTCAGTTCTAGTTCAGTTCTAGTTCAGTTCTAGTTCAGTTCTAGTTCAGTAGTCTAGTTCAGTTCTAGTTCAGTTCTAGTTCAGTTCTAGTTCAGTTCTAGTTCAGTTCTAGTTCAGTTCTAGTTCAGTTCTAGTTCAGTTCTAGTTCAGTTCTAGTTCAGTTCTAGTTCAGTTCTAGTTCAGTTCTAGTTCAGTTCTAGTTCAGTTCTAGTTCAGTTCTAGTTCAGTTCTAGTTCAGTTCTAGTTCAGTTCTAGTTCAGTTCTAGTTCAGTTCTAGTTCAGTTCTAGTTCAGTTCTAGTTCAGTTCTAGTTCAGTTCTAGTTCAGTTCTAGTTCAGTTCTAGTTCAGTTCTAGTTCAGTTGTAGTTCAGTTGTAATTAAGTTGTAGTTCAGTTGTAGTTCAGTTGTAGTTCAGTTGTAGTTCAGTTGTAGTACGGTTGTAGTTCAGTTGTAGTTCAGTTATAGTTCAGTTGTAGTTCAATTGTAGTTCAGTTGCAGTAAAGTTGTAGTTCAGTTGTAGTTCAGTTGTAGTTCAGTTGTAATTCAGTTGTAGTTCAGTTGTAGTTCATTTGTAGTTCAGTTCTAGTTCAGTTCTAGTTCAGTTCTAGTTCAGTTCTAGTTCAGTTCTAGTTCAGTTCTAGTTCAGTTCTAGTTCAGTTCTAGTTCAGTTCTAGTACAGTTCTAGTTCAGTTCTAGTTCAGTTCTAGTTCAGTTCTAGTTCAGTTCTAGTTCAGTTCTAGTTCAGTTCTAGTTCAGTTCTAGTTCAGTTCTAGTTCAGTTCTAGTTCAGTTCTAGTTCAGTTCTAGTTCAGTTCTAGTTCAGTTCTAGTTCAGTTCTAGTTCAGTTCTAGTTCAGTTCTAGTTCAGTTCTAGTTCAGTTCTAGTTCAGTTCTAGTTCAGTTCTAGTTCAGTTCTAGTTCAGTTCTAGTTCAGTTCTAGTTCAGTTCTAGTTCAGTTCTAGTTCAGTTCTAGTTCAGTTCTAGTTCAGTTCTAGTTCAGTTCTAGTTCAGTTCTAGTTCAGTTCTGTTCAGTTCTAGTTCAGTTCTAGTTCAGTTGTAGTTCAGTTGTAGTTCAGTTGTAGTTCAGTTGTAGTTCAGTTGTAGTTACAGTTGTAGTTCAGTTGTAGTTCAGTTGTAGTTCAGTTGTAGTTCAGTTGTAGTTCAGTTGTCAGTCAGTTGTAGTTCAGTTGTAGTTCAGTTGTAGTCAAGTTGTAGTTCAGTTGTAGTTCAGTTGTAGTTCAGTTGTAGTTCAGTTGTAGTTCAGTTGTAGTTCAGTTGTAGTTCAGTTCTAGTTCAGTTCTAGTTCAGTTCTAGTTCAGTTCTAGTTCAGTTCTAGTTCAGTTCTAGTTTCAGTTCTAGTTCTAGTTCTAGTTCAGTTCTAGTTCAGTTCTAGTTCAGTTCTAGTTCTAGTTCTAGTTCTAGTTCAGTTCTAGTTCAGTTCTAGTTCAGTTCTAGTTCAGTTCTAGTTCAGTTCTAGTTCAGTTCTAGTTCAGTTCTAGTTCAGTTCTAGTTCAGTTCTAGTTCAGTTCTAGTTCAGTTCTAGTTCAGTTCTAGTTCAGTTCTAGTTCAGTTCTAGTTCAGTTCTAGTTCAGTTCTAGTTCAGTTCTAGTTCAGTTCTACTTCAGTTCAACTTCAATTCTAAGTAACTAACTACCTAAATAAAACATGTTTTATTATATTTGAAAGAATGATGTAAATCTATGATTCACATTTGCCATAGTAATTAATATATTTCATTAATTTGATACGTAATTTAATTAGCTTGTGTTAAAGTAAAAAAACAATTAATGATAATTCTATAGGGATCAATAAATGATAAAATCATTAGTAAATGTTTTAAATATTTTACAAGAATACTTAGAGCAGAAACAAAAGAATTTTTGGCTACATATTAAGTGGCTTATTTTCTTTTCGTGCCACAAAACCCTACGAAAAACGTTGCAAACGCCATCAGAAATCCTACATACCTTGAAAACAAAAAAAGCAACAACACTATAATAACTAAAAGAACAGCAACAACAATAATAACAACATAATATATTTATATAAATACCGCTCATAGACTCTGATAATAAAATAATTTTATGGATTTTTTGCGCGCTCATCATGCCAATTTTAATGGAGTTGGCTGTCAGTTCGTCAACGCGCGTTTACTAGGTGTGTAATACACTTATTTTGTATTACCACATTCAACATACATTCGAACACAAATCTATCTATATGCTTACATGTATACACACATATTCATTCTTCATATAACCGCTAAAATATCCACAAGTTTTGTATGAAAAGTTGCATGAGGTAAAAATTCTACACTTGTCGTTTTTATTTCTTTCATACGCATTCATATGATTGTTTGCTGTTGCTGCTGTTGATGTGATCATGCTGTTGACGATGATGATAATGATGATCTATTCTTCTTAGTGGTTGGTTTTTTTCTTTGTACTTCTTTTTTATTGGCGTTGAAAAAGAATGAACAAAAATGAAATGAGCTTAAAACTCATTTAGAGTTTTAGCGTTTTAAATAGTTTCTTTTTTTTTTTACTTTTTTATTATTACTTATTTGCTATAATTGCAACATGGGTATTCAGGGTACACAGCAGTGTTTGAAAGCTAAACAATTTTACCTAAACGCTTTATATGGAAATGCATTAGAAATGATAAAATAACTATGACTGTTAAAATAATGTTAAACTATTCTTACTGAAGTTAAAAGTTAAAAAGATTGCACCAGTGCCTGCATATCCCTACCACTCTGCTGTTACCACATGTGCACTTTTCACATTCTTACAATTTGCGTTTATAATTTTGTTATGGGATTTTTGTTTCGCCATAGTAAAATTCCCAGTTTCTTGGAATTCACAAGGCGGGGTTTCATTTTCTTTACAAAAATGGAAAATATAGTGGAAACAAGTACAAATACGAGAATAGAGAACAACCCAGTAGAAAATAAAATAATATTTGTTTATATAAAAATGCATAACATTAATTAACTAATTTCGTGTCAATTAATCACTCAAGTTAAAAAGAGTAACTTCTTATTCTTGGAAATCCACAATTCGTAATTTTTTCAAATACAGTTTGAAAAACGAATCGATTTGATATATGTAGATAAAAGCGATTTTTTGGGTTCATTCAATATTATTTTCTTTTTTAGTTTTTCATAAAATTTTATCTCATAACGCAAAAGAACTGCATGAAAATTACTTATGACATCGTAGAACACAAGTCATTTGTCAGTAGTTGTTGCAAATTTAAAGGGTTTACAACTGGAACCCAGCAACACTTGGAAATAACAGCATTAAATCGCACAAATGTCTAGAACTGAACATCAGTTCTAGTTCAGTTCTAGTTCAGTTCTAGTTCAGTTCTAGTTCAGTTCTAGTTCAGTTCTAGTTCAGTTCTAGTTCAGTTCTAGTTCAGTTCTAGTTCAGTTCTAGTTCAGTTCTAGTTCAGTTCTAGTTCAGTTCTAGTTCAGTTTTAGTTCAGTTCTAGTTCAGTTCTAGTTCAGTTCTAGTTCAGTTCTAGTTCAGTTCAGTTCTAGTTCAGTCCTAGTTCAGTTCTAGTTCAGTTCTAGTTCAGTTCTTGTTCAGTTCTAGTTCAGTTCTAGTTCAGTTCTTGTTCAGTTCTAGTTCAGTTCTAGTTCAGTTCTAGTTCAGTTCTAGTTCAGTTCTAGTTCAGTTCTAGTTCAGTTCTAGTTCAGTTCAGTTCTAGTTCAGTTCTAGTTCTAGTTCAGTTCTAGTTCAGTTCTAGTTCAGTTCTAGTTCAGTTCTAGTTCAGTTCTAGTTCAGTTCTAGTTCAGTTCTAGTTCAGTTCTAGTTCAGTTCTAGTTCAGTTCTAGTTCAGTTCTAGTTCAGTTCTAGTTCAGTTCTAGTTCAGTTCTAGTTCAGTTCTAGTTCAGTTCTAGTTCAGTTCTAGTTCAGTTCTAGTTCAGTTCTAGTTCAGTTCTAGTTCAGTTCTAGTTCAGTTCTAGTTCAGTTCTAGTTCAGTTCTAGTTCAGTTCTAGTTTAGTTCAGTTCTAGTCGTTCTAGTCAGTTCTAGTTCAGTTCTAGTTCAGTTCTAGTTCAGTTCTAGTTCAGTTCTAGTTCAGTTCTAGTTCAGTTCTAGTTCAGTTCTAGTTCCGTTCTAGTTCAGTTTCAGTTCCAGTTCTAGTTCAGTTCTAGTTCAGTTCTAGTAGTTCTAGTTCAGTTCTAGTTCAGTTCTAGTTCAGTTCTAGTTCGTTCTAGTCAGTTCTAGTTCAGTTCTAGTTCAGTTCTAGTTCAGTTCTAGTTCAGTTCTAGTTCAGTTCTAGTTCAGTTCTAGTTCAGTTCTAGTTCAGATCTAATTGAGTTCAAGTTCAGTCCACTACTTTAAAATTTACAATTATAGCCTTGAATCCCTCAGAGTACTGAAAATGTTGCTAACACCCCTATCCATAGTAATGCACAGTATATAGCTATATACCCTAATACATTATAAAATCTCTACCGCCTAAAATATTAACTCTTCTCCTTTTGTCTGCTTCAGTTCAAGAGTATATCTTATGATGTCTGTATATATTGAATCATATAAGCGAAATCAATAAGTTCTTCTACTTACTTAATTTCAAACTTCACGTTTTTCTTTCTGAAACTTCTTTAAGGTCTGCAGGGGGTAATTAGCACTTCCATTTCTCTTCTTTTACAGGTCTGTTGATAATTTTCAAGTTGCAGGTTGTTACTACACTTTATGGTAAAGTATCAATAAAATATGCTTGCTACTATACATAAAAATAAAGAAAACTAATTTTGAAATGTTTTGAAATGAAACAAATACGTTAAATACGAAGAAAATAAGCCAAAGTTGTAAGCGAAAAAATATATAATTAATATTTATGGAAATAATTTTAATGGTTCGGATTATGTTCTTTATAATACTAGCGGAAAATAGATGGCAATCTCTTCTCTTCTTTCTTACTTAAAAATTCAATTTTTGGTGGAAATGATAGTGACCACAGATTATCATATATCTCTTCTAGTTTCCAAGATAAATGGACTTTTAGGTTTTCACTCAAAAAATCGATTTTTGATGGAAAATCAAAGTGATCACAGATTATCATTGTTTTGGCCCTATCTCTTCCAGTTTCCAAGATAAATGGACTTTTATGTTTTCAATCAAAAAACCAATTTTTGATGGAAAATCAAAGTGATCACGGATTATTATTGTTTGGTGAAAAATCTAAGTGATCACAGATTATCATTGTTTTGGCCCTATCTCTTCTAGTTTCCAAGATAAATGGACTTTTATGTTTTCAGCCAAAAAAATCGATTTTTGATGGAAAATCAAAGTGATTACAGGTTATCATTGTTTTGGCCCTATCTCTTCTAGTTTCCAAGTTAAATGGACTTTTATGTTTTCACTCAAAAAATCGATTTTTGATGGAAAATCAAAGTGATCACAGATTATCATTGTTTTGGCAATATCTCTTCTAGTTTCCAAGATAAATGGACTTTTATGTTTTCACTCAAAAAATCAATTTTTGATGGAAAATCAAAGTGATCACAGATTATCATTGTTTTGGCCCTATCTCTTCTAGTTTCCAAGTTAAATGGACTTTTATGTTTTCATTCAAAAAATCAATTTTTGGTGAAAAATCAAAGTGATCACAGATTATCATTGTTTTGGCCTCTTCTCTTCCAGTTTCCACGATAAATGGACTTTTACGTTTTCAATCAAAAAATCGAGTTTTGATGGAAAATCAAAGTGATCACAGATTATCATTGTTTTGGCCATATCTCTTCGAGTTTCCAAGATAAATGGACTTTTATGTTTTCACTAAAAAAATCGATTTTTGATGGAAAATCAAAGTGATCACAGATTATCATTGCTTTGGCCCTATCTCTGCTAGTTTCCAAGATAAATGGACTTTTATGTTTTCACTCAAAAAATCGATTTTTGATGGAAAATCAAAGTGATCACAGATTATCATTGTTTTGGCCTTATCTCTTCTAGTTTCCAAGTTAAATGGACTTTTATGTTTTCATTCAAAAAATCAATTTTTGGTGAAAAATCAAAGTGATCACAGATTATCATTGTTTTGGCCTTATCTCTTCTAGTTTCCAAGATAAATGGACTTTTATGTTTTCAATCAAAAAATCGAGTTTTGATGGAAAACCAAAGTGAAAAATCGATTTTTGATGGAAAATCAAAGTGATCACAGATTATCATTGTTTTGGCCCTATTTTTTTCTAGTTTCCAAGATAAATGGACTTTTATGTTTTCACCCAAAAAAATCGATTTTTGATGGAAAATCAAAGTGATCACAGATTATCATTGTTTTGGCCCTATCTCTTCTAGTTTCCAAGATAAATGGACTTTTATGTTTTCACTCAAAAAATCGATTTTTGTTGGAAGGTCAAAGTGATCACGGATTATCATTGTTTTGGCCCTAACTCTTCTAGTTTCCAAGATAAATGGACTTTTATGTTTTCACTCAAAAAATCGATTGTTGATGGAAAATCAAAGTGATCACAGATTATCATTGTTTTGGCCCTATCTCTTCTAGTTTCCAAGATAAATGGACTTTTATGTTTTCACCCAAAAAAATCGATTTTTGATGGAAAATCAAAGTGATCACAGATTATCATTGTTTTGGCCCTATCTCTTCTAGTTTCCAAGATAAATGGACTTTTATGTTTTCACCCAAAAAAATCGATTTTTGATGGAAAATCAGAGTGATCACAGATTATCATTGTTTTGGCCCTATCTCTTCTAGTTTCCAAGATAAATGGACTTTTATGTTTTCACTCAAAAAATCGATTTTTGATGGAAAATCAAAGTGATCACAGATTATCATTGTTTTGGCCCTATCTCTGCTAGTTTCCAAGATAAATGGACTTTTATGTTTTCACTCAAAAAATCGATTTTTGATGGAAAATCAAAGTGATCACAGACTATCATTGTTTTGGCCCTATCTCTGCTAGTTTAAAGATAAATGGACTTTTATGTTTTCACTCAAAAAATCGATTTTTATGGAAAATCAAAGTGATCACAGATTATCATTGTTTTGGCCCTATCTCTTCTAGTTTCCAAGATAAATGGACTTTTATGTTTTCACCCAAAAAAATCGATTTTTGATGGAAAATCAAAGTGATCACAGATTATCATTGTTTTGGCCCTATCTCTTCTAGTTTCCAAGATAAATGGACTTTTATGTTTTCACTCAAAAAATCGATTTTTGGTGGAAAATCAAGTGATCACAGATTATCATTGTTTTGGCCCTATCTCTTCTAGTTTCCAAGATAAATGGACTTTTATGTTTTCATTGTTTTGGCCCTATCTCTTCTAGTTTCCAAGATAAATGGACTTTTATGTTTTCACTCAAAAAATCGGTTTTTGTTGGAAAGTCAAAGTGATCACAGATTATCATTGTTTTGGCCCCATCTCTTCTATCTCTTCTAAAATCGAATCTTGATGGAAAGTCAAAGTGATCACAGATTATCATTGTTTTGGCCCTATCTCTTCTAGTTTCCAAGATAAATGGACTTTCATGTTTTCACTGAAAAATTAGATTTTTGGTGGAAAGTGATCACAGATTATCATTGTTTTGGCCCTATCTCTTCTAGTTTCCAAGATAAATGGACTTTTATGTTTTCACTCAAAAATCGATTTTCGATGGAAAATCAAAGTGATCACAGATAATCATTGTTTGGGCCTATCTCTTCTAGTTTCCAAGATAAATGGACTTTTATGTTTTCATTAAAAAAATCGATTTTTCATGGAAAATCAAAGTGATCACAGATTATAATTGGTTCTAGTTTCCAAGATAAATGAACTTTTATGTTTTAACTCAAAAAATCCATTTTTGATGAAAAATCAAAGTGATCACAGATTATCATTGTTTTGGCCGTATCTCTTCTAGTTTCCAAGATAAATGGACTTTTATGTTTTCACTCAAAAAATCGATTTTTGATGAAAAATCAAAGTGATCACAGATTATCATTGTTTTGGCCCTATCTCCTCTAGTTTCCAAGATAAATGGACTTTTATGTTTTCACTCAAAAATCGATTTTTGATGGAAAATCAGAGTGATCACAGATTATCATTGTTTTGGCCCTATCTCTTCTAGTTTCCAAGATAAATGGACTTTTATGTTTTCACTCAAAAAATCGATTTTTGATGAAAAATCAAAGTGATCACAGATTATCATTGTTTTGGCCGTATCTCTTCTAGTTTCCAAGATAAATGGACTTTTATGTTTTCACTCAAAAAAAAAATCGATTTTCGATGGAAAATCAAAGTGATCACAGATAATCATTGTTTTGGCCCTATCTCTTCTAGTTTCCAAGATAAATGGACTTTTATGTTTTCATTAAAAAAATCGATTTTTCATGGAAAATCAAAGTGATCACAGATTATAATTGTTTCTAGTTTCCAAGATAAATGGACTTTTATGTTTTCACTCAAAAAATCGATTTTTGATGAAAAATCAAAGTGATCACAGATTATCATTGTTTTGGTCCTATCTCTTCTAGTTTCCAAGATAAATGGACTTTTATGTTTTCACCCAAAAAAAATCGATTTTTGATGGAAAATCAAAGTGATCACAGATTATCATTGTTTTGGCCCTATCTCTTCTAGTTTCCAAGATAAATGGACTTTTATGTTTTCACTCAAAAAATCGATTTTTGATGGAAAATCAGAGTGATCACAGATTATCATTGTTTTGGCCCTATCTCTTCTAGTTTCCAAGATAAATTCACTTTTATGTTTTCACTCAAAAAATCGATTTTTCATGGAAAATCAAAGTGATCACAGATTATCATTGTTTTGGCCCTATCTCTTCTAGTTTCCAAGATAAATGGACTTTTATGTTTTCACCCAAAAAAATCGATTTTTGATGGAAAATCAAAGTGATCACAGATTATCATTGTTTTGGCCGTATCTCTTCTAGTTTCCAAGATAAATGGACTTTTATGTTTTCACTCAAAAAATCGATTTTTGATAAAAAATCAAAGTGATCACAGATTATCATTGTTTTGGTCCTATCTCTTCTAGTTTCCAAGATAAATGGACTTTTATGTTTTCATCCAAAAAAATCGATTTTTGATGAAAAATCAAAGTGATCACAGATTATCATTGTTTTGGCACTATCTCTTCTAGTTTCCAAGATAAATGGACTTTTATGTTTTCATTAAAAAAAAATCGATTTTTCATGGAAAATCAAAGTGATCACAGATTATCATTGTTTTGGCCCTATCTCTTCTAGTTTCCAAGATAAATGGACTTTTATGTTTTCATTAAAAATCGGTTTTTGATGGAAAATCAAAGTGATCACAGATTATCATTGTTTTGGCCCTATCTCTTCTAGTTTCCAAGATAAATGGACTTTTATGTTTTCATCCAAAAAAATCGATTTTTGATGAAAAATCAAAGTGATCACAGATTATCATTGTTTTGGCCCTATCTCTTCTAGTTTCCAAGATAAATGGACTTTTATGTTTTCACTCAAAAAATCGATTTTTGATGGAAAGTCAAAGTGATCACAGATTATCATTGTTTTGGCCCTATCTCTTCTAGTTTCCAAGATAAATGGACTTTTATGTTTTCATTAAAAAATCGGTTTTTGATGGAAAATCAAAGTGATCACAGATTATCATTGTTTTGGCCCTATCTCTTCTAGTTTCCAAGATAAATGGACTTTTATGTTTTCATTAAAAAAAATCGATTTTTCATGGAAAATCAAAGTGATCACAGATTATCATTGTTTTGGCCCTATCTCTTCTAGTTTCCAAGATAAATGGACTTTTATGTTTTCACTCAAGAAATCGATTTTCGATGGAAAATCAAAGTGATAACAGATAATCATTGTTTTGGCCCTATCTTTTCTAGTTTCCAAGATAAATGGACTTTTACGTTTTCACTCAAAAAATCCATTTTTGTTGGAAAGTCAAAGTGATCACAGATTATCATTGTTTTGGCCCTATCTCTTCTAGTTTCCAAGATAAATGGACTTTTACGTTTTCACTCAAAAAATCGATTTTTGTTGGACAGTCAAAGTGATCACAGATTATCATTGTTTTGGCCCCATCTCTTCTATCTCTTCTAAAAATCGAATCTTGATGGAAAGTCAAAGTGATCACAGATTATCATTGTTTTGGCCCTATCTCTTCTAGTTTCCAAGATAAATGGACTTTTATGTTTTCACTGAAAAATTAGATTTTTGGTGGAAAGTCAAAGTGATCACAGATTATCATTGTTTTTGCCCTATCTCTTCTAGTTTCCAAGATAAATGGACTTTTATGTTTTCACTCAAAAAATCAATTTTCGATGGAAAATCAAAGTGATCACAGATAATCATTGTTTTGGCTCTATCTCTTCTAGTTTCCAAGATAAATGGACTTTTATGTTTTCACTCAAAAAATCGATTTTTGATGAAAAATCAAAGTGATCACAGATAATCATTGTTTTGGCCCTATCTCTTCTAGTTTCCAAGATAAATGGACTTTTATGTTTTCACTCAAAAAATCGATTTTCGATGGAAAATCAAAGTGATCACAGATAATCATTGTTTTGGCCCTATCTCTTCTAGTTTCCAAGATAAATGGACTTTTATATTTTCATTAAAAAAATCGATTTTTCATGGAAAATCAGAGTGATCACAGATTATCATTGTTTTGGCCCTATCTCTTCTAGTTTCCAAGATAAATGGACTTTTATGTTTTCACTGAAAAATTAGATTTTTGGTGGAAAGTCAAAGTGATCACAGATTATCATTGTTTTGGCCCTATCTCTTCTAGTTTCCAAGATAAATTCACTTTTATGTTTTCATTAAAAAAATCGATTTTTCATGGAAAATCAAAGTGATCACAGATTTTCATTGTTTTGGCCCTATCTCTTCTAGTTTCCAAGATAAATGGACTTTTATGTTTTGACTCAAAAAATCGATTTTTGATGAAAAATCAAAGTGATCACAGATTATCATTGTTTTGGCCCTATCTCTTCCAGCTTCCAAGATAAATGGACTTTTATGTTTTCATTAAAAAAAATCGATTTTTCATGGAAAATCAAAGTGATCACAGATTATCATTGTTTTGGCCCTATCTCTTCTAGTTTCCAAGATAAATTCACTTTTATGTTTTCATTAAAAAAATCGATTTTTCATGGAAAATCAAAGTGATCACAGATTTTCATTGTTTTGGCCCTATCTCTTCCAGCTTCCAAGATAAATGGACTTTTATGTTTTCAATCAAAAAAACAATTTTTTATGGAAAATCAAAGTGATCACGGATTATTATTGTTTGGTGAAAAATCAAAGTGATCACAGATTATCATTGTTTTGGCCCTATCTCTTCTAGTTTCCAAGATAAATGGACTTTTATATTTTCATTAAAAAAATCGATTTTTCATGGAAAATCTGAGTGATCACAGATTATCATTGTTTTGGCCCTATCTCTTCTAGTTTCCAAGATAAATGTTTTCATTAAAAAAATCGATTTTTCATGGAAAATCAAAGTGATCACAGATTATAATTGTTTTGGCCCTATCTCTTCTAGTTTCCAAGATAAATGGACTTTTATGATTTCATTAAAGAAAATCGATTTTTCATGGAAAATCAAAGTGATCACAGATTATCATTGTTTTGGCCCTATCTCTTCTAGTTTCCCAGATAAATGGACTTTTATGTTTTCACTCAAAAAATCGATTTATGATGGAAAATCAAAGTGATAACAGATTATCATTGTTTTGGCCCTATCTCTTCTAGTTTCCAAGATAAATGAACATTTATGTTTTTACTGAAAAATTCGATTTTTGGTGGAAAGTCAAAGTGATCACAGATTATCATTGTTTTGGCCCTATCTCTTCTAGTTTCCAAGGTAAATGGACCTTTATATTTTCATTAAAAAAAATCGATTTTTGATGGAAAATCAAATTATCGCAGATTATCATTATTTTGGCCCTATCTCTTCTAGTTTCCAAGATAAATGGACTTTTATGTTTTCATTAAAAAAATCGAAATGAAAGTGATCACAAAATTAATTCCGATGAAACGTTGTAAACTACTCTTCTCTATTCAGCTTCATCCTGTCTGTCAGTCTGGTCACCATCCATCTAATAAGTATCAATTTCACTTAAAAAAACACAAACACACATTAAATTAGTTGCAATTAATGAAAACATTTTAGAGCCAGTTAATTTTTCTTTCCTTTTTCGTTTTTCTCTCTTTTTTTTTCTCCACAATTTTCGTTAATGTGAGATATTTGCAACATTTTTCAATTATGATAAACATAGCAGATATTTCAAAATATATCATTAATCCAATAACCAATAAATAAGACTTATTAGAGTAGACGCCTTTGATGTTGTTGAATCTGGAAAACAAAAATACGAAAAACGATGCTGAAAAATACCATTTTTCCTTAAGTAAATAACTGGTTTCGTACCCAATATAAAGAAACATATTTTCGTATTTATATTTGAAAATCTTTTAATTGGTATTATGAAACTTATAAAAATTTTTGATACTAGTTGTTGTGTTTTAAAGAAAATGCTTTACTACAGACAGAGAGGCAAAAAAATCAATTATATGCTGGTTATAAACTGACCGAAATCGTAAAGACATTGAAGTGAGCTTGTGCATACTTGACGATTTTATACACTACACTTCAACTATAGTCCAGACTATGGTCTAGTCTATACTCTGGACTATAGTCTGGACTATAGTCTAGTCTATAGTCTGGACTATAGTCTAGTCTATAGTCTGGACTATAGTCTAGTCTATTGTCTGGACTATAGTCTAGTCTATAGTCTGGACTATAGTCTAGTCAATAGTCTGGACTATAGTCTAGTCTATAGTCTGGACAATAGTCTAGTCTATAGTCTGGACTATAGTCTAGTCTATAGTCGGGACTATAGTCTAGTCTATAGTCTGGACTATAGTCTAGTCTATAGTCGGGACTATAGTCTAGTCTATAGTCGGGACTATAGTCTAGTCTATAGTCGGGACTATAGTCTAGTCTATAGTCGGGACTATAGTCTAGTCTATAGTCGGGACTATAGTCTAGTCTATAGTCGGGACTATAGTCTAGTCTATAGTCTGGACTATAGTCTAGTCTATAGTCGGGACTATAGTCTAGTCTATAGTCGGGGACTATAGTCTAGTCTATAGTCGGGACTATAGTCTAGTCTATAGTCGGGACTATAGTCTAGTCATAGTCTGGACTATAGTCTAGTCTATAGTCTGGACTATAGTCTAGTCTATAGTCGGGACTATAGTTAGTCTATAGTCGGGACTATAGTCTAGTCTATAGTCTGGACATAGTCTAGTCTATAGTCGGGACTATAGTCTAGTCTCTAGTCTGGACTATCGTCTAGTCTATAGTCGGGACTATAGTCCAGTCTATAGTCTGGACTATAGTATAGTCTATAGTCTGGACTATAGTCTAGTCTATAGTCTGGACTATAGTCTAGTCTATAGTCTGGACTATAGTCTAGTCTATAGTCTGGACTATAGTCTGGACTATAGTCTGGACTATAGTCTAGTCTATAGTCTGGATATAGTCTAGTCTATAGTCTGGACTATAGTCTAGTCTATAGTCTGGACTATAGGTCTAGTCTATAGTCTGGACTATAGTCTAGTCTATAGTCTGGACTATAGTCTAGTCTATAGTCTGGACTATAGTCTAGTCTATAGTCTGGACTATAGTCTAGTCTATAGTCTGGACTATAGTCTAGTCTATAGTCTGGACTATAGTCTAGTCTATAGTCTGGACTATAGTCTAGTCTATAGTCTGGACTATAGTCTAGTCTATAGTCTGGACTATAGTCTAGTCTATAGTCTGGACTATAGTCTAGTCTATAGTCTGGACTATAGTCTAGTCTATAGTCTGGACTATAGTCTAGTCTATAGTCTGGACTATAGTCTAGTCTATAGTCTGGACTATAGTCTAGTCTATAGTCTGGACTATAGTCTAGTCTATAGTCTGGACTATAGTCTAGTCTATAGTCTGGACTATAGTCTAGTCTATAGTCTGGACTATAGTCTAGTCTATAGTCTGGACTATAGTCTAGTCTATAGTCTGGACTATAGTCTAGTCTATAGTCTGGACTATAGTCTAGTCTATAGTCTGGACTATAGTCTAGTCTATAGTCTGGACTAGACTATAGTCTAGTCTATAGTCTGGACTATAGTCTAGTCTATAGTCTGGACTATAGTCTAGTCTATAGTCTGGACTATAGTCTAGTCTATAGTCTGGACTATAGTCTAGTCTATAGTCTGGACTATAGCCTAGTCTATAGTCTGGACTATAGTCTAGTCTATAGTCTGGACTATAGTCTAGTCTATAGTCTGGACTATAGTCTAGTCTATAGTCTGGACTATAGTCTAGTCTATAGTCTGGACTATAGCCTAGTCTATAGTCTGGACTGTAGTCTAGTCTATAGTCTGGACTATAGTCCAGTTTATAGTCTGGACTATAGTCTAGTCTATAGTCTGGACTATAGTCTAGTCTATAGTCTGGACTATAGTCTAGTCTATAGTCTGGACTATAGTTTAGTCTATAGTCTGGACTTTAGTCTAGTCTATAGTCTGGACTTTAGTCTAGTCTATAGTCTGGCCTATAGTCTAGCCTATAGTCTGGGCTATAGTCTAGTCTATAGTCTGGACTATAGTCTAATCTATAGTCTGGACTATAGTCTAGTCTGTAGTTTGGACTTTAGTCTCGACTAGAGTCTAGTCTATAGTCTGGCCTATAGTATTTACTATAGTCTAGTCTATAGACTATAGTCCAAACTATAGACTAGACAATAATCCACTATAGACTAGACTTTAGTCCATACTATAGACTAAAGACTAGACTTTAGTCCAGACTATAAACTATAGACCAGACTATAGTCCACGCTATAGACTATAGACTAGACTATAGTCTGGACTTTAGTCTAGTCTATGGACTATAGTCCAGACTTTAGTCTATAGTCTGGACTATAGCCTAGTCTATAGTCTGGACTATAGTCTAGTCTATAGTCTGGACTATAGTCTAGTCTATAGTCTGGACTATAGTCTAGTCTATAGTCTGGGCTATAGTCTAGTCTATAGTCTGGGCTATAGTCTGGACTATATTCTAATCTATAGTCTGGACTATAGCCTGGACTATAGTCTGTACTATAGTCTGTACTATTGTCTGGACTATAGTCTGGACTATAGTCTGGATTATAGTCTGGACTATAGTCTAGTCTATAGTTTATTCTATTGTCTATAGTATAGTCTAGTTTACTGTCTGGACTATAGTCTAGTCTTTAGTCTGGACTAGAGTCTAGTTTATAAACCGAACTATAGTCTAGCCTAAAGTCTGGACTATGGTATAGTCCGTTTTCTGGGCTATAGTCTAGTCTATAGTCTGGACTATAGTCTAGTATATAGTCTGGACTATAGTCTAGTCTATAGTCTAGTACATAGTCTGGATTATAGTCTAGTACATAGCCTGGACTATAGTCTAGTACATAGTCTGGACTATAGTCTAGTCCATAGTCTGGTCTATAGTCTAATTTATAGTTTGGACTATAGTCTAATGAAAAGTCTGGACTATAGTCTAATGAAAAGTCTGAACTATAGTCTAGTCCATAGTCCGCTCTATAGTCTAATTTATAGTTTGGACTGTAGTGTAATGAAAAGTCTGAACTATAGTCTATTCTATAGTCTGGTTATAAACAAGTCTATAGTATGGATTATAGTTTAATCTATGGTTTGGACTATAGTCTTGACTATAATTAGGACTATATTGTAGTCTATAGTCTGGACTATAGTAAAGTCTGTATTCTGGACTATATTTTAGTTTATGTTTTGGACTATAGTCTAGTCTTTAGATAAAACTATATTCTAATCAACAGTCTGGAATAAGGTTTAGTCTATAGTCTGGTTATTGCTACATACCGAAGTGAAGGTTCCGGTGTTACAAATAATAACACAAATCGTAAATACTCTCTTCCCATTATAGTGGTTTTGATTAAAAATATAAAAGAAAATCAGAAATAAAATTGTTCATGCATGCATGATACGAAAACTCATTCATGCTTATAATATAAACACTTATAAAGCGATAATATGAAATTGATTTCATGTGGGAATTTGTTGAAAATTGGACAAAAAAAAAATCCAGCTTAGGAAAAAAGAGCCTGTTGCTGAAGTGTGTTGATAGTTGTGTAATAAATAAATTTTGTCTAGCAAATCAATGGTAATCATTGGTTAATGTTTGTATTTTTCGAGATAAATATTTGCTAAAGAAAACAAAAATTTTTGAAAAAAAAAAAAAAAATCCAAACAGACGAACCAACATCTTCAGAATTATCAACAAATACTTGAAATTATTATTTGTATTACGAAAGGAAAAGTTTTCCAATACCTAATGCTTGTTTTGTGTAAACATTGCTCATGGGTCATTAATTAAATATAAATTAACAATGTTTGACATTTTATTTTTTTTTCTTATTGTTGTTGTTATTTTTTGTATTCTATTACATATTTGTTTATACATATCTAACCAATTATATTATTTTCTCATAGTGTTTTTGCTGGTGTGAATGTTAAGTTGGCTTACAGGTTGTGCCTTGTTGTTTTTGTATGAATGTTTTGAAGTCATACATTGAAGTAAAAGAAAAAAAAAAATTACAAGCTGGACATTTATTGACAAGTATTGTCAAATGCCATCAAAATTAAAACATGTAGTGGTGATATTTGCCATAGTGTTGGTATTTCCAAGTAATTCCTTTACGAAATGTTTTGTTTATTTTTATGTGAGAAGAAAATGTGACTTATAATTGACATAGAAAATTGAGGTTACATGTTAAGGTTTGACACAAAGATCAAATGGAATCAAAATTGATCAGTTTTGGTACTCATTTCCCAGTTGTGGGTATATGTATATCAACTCAGAATAACACAGTTTTGGTTCTAAAAAAGGTTTTTCTCCTTCTTCATGCTAAAAATTTGAATTATCGTCTATGATTATAGGAAATATGGTTCAGAATATCGTAATTTGTTTTTAGTATAAACGAAATTTTTTACTTTCATTTTGATGGAAAGCCGACATATCTTTCCATTTATTAATTATTTACTTTCAAAATTTTCATAGCATATTAATGTTATTTAAACAATTAGCACACCACTTACAACTTCTTCTCCTTTTTGGGAAATGTCTATACACAATGTTTGTTCAAATAAATATTTTACACGCTTCTGTAAAAATGATTATGGTTCCAACAAATACAAAACTTCAATCACATTTTCAAGAACCTCAGTGTACAAACAAACGTCCAACCAACCAAAACAAAAAGAATTACTACAATATTTTTGTGTGTGTATATTTTCACAAGTACTTACTAACTTGGTACTTGTGTGGTAAATTAAATAAATAATTAATTATCACGAAAAAACCAAGTTGATCTGAAGAAAAATACTACGACATACTAATTGCAGAGAAATTAGTTGGGAAAATAACATCTAAATTCGAGTAAATGAGTAAATATTTGAAAGGAATAAAATATTGATCTTTTTTATGGATTCTAAAAGGTTTTGTTGTATTGTTAGGGATTTATTTTCAGATGACTGACTTTTGGTGAAATTTACGATAGATTTTATTTATTTAGGATACTTATGATAGAATTGGTGCTGTTTTTATGGATGGTAACAACGAAAAAGGTTGAGGTTGAAATTTGGTATAGGGTGGTAATGGAGATAACGATAATGAAGGAAGTTATAAAGATAAAGGAAAATTTTTCAGAATTCCAAAAAAGATTTTGAAGTGTAAAAATGAACAATGAACCTTTCAAACTATTAGACAACAATTTGAAAAAATGTTTATTTGACTAACTAACTAACTAACTAACTAACTAACTAACTAACTAACTAACTAACTAACTAACTACTAACTAACTAACTAACTAACTACCTAACTAACTAACTAACTAACTAACTAACTAACTACTAACTAACTAACTAAATTCTAACTAACTAACTAACTACACTAACTAACTAACTACTAACTAATAACTACTAACTAACTAACTAACTAACTAACTAACTACTAACTAACTAACTAACTAACTAACTAACCTAACTAACTAACTAACCTAACTAACTACTAACTACGATAACTAACTCTACTAACTAACTAACTAACTAACTAACTAACTAACTAACTAACTAACTAACTAACTACTACTAACTAACTACTAACTAACTAACTAACTAACTAACTAACTAACTAACTACCTAACTAACTAACTAACTAACTAACTAACTAACTAACTAACTAACTAACTAACTAACTAACTAACTAACTAACTAACTACTAACTAACTAACTAACTAACTAACTAACTAACTAACTAACTAACTAACTAACTACTAACTAACTACTAACTAACTAACTACTACTAACTAACTAACTACTAACTAACTAACTAACTACTAACTAACTACTAACTAACTAACTAACTAACTAACTAACTAACTACTAACTAACTAACTAACTAACTAACTAACTAACTAACTAACTAACTAACTAACTAACTACTAACTACTACTAACTACTAACTAACTAACTAACTACTAACTAACTAACTAACTAACTAACTACTAACTAACTAACTAACTAACTAACTAACTAACTAACTAACTAACTAACTAACTAACTAACTAACTAACTAACTAACTAACTAACTAACTAACTAACTAACTAACTAACTAACTAACTAACTAACTAACTGACTGACTGACTAACTAACTAACTAACTAACTAACTAACTAACTACAAACTAACAACTAACTAACTAACTAACTAACTAACTAACTAACTAACTACTAACTAACTAACTAAATAACTAACTAACTAACTAACTAACTAACTAACTAACTAACTAACTAACAAACTAACTAACTAACTAACTAACTAACTAACTAACTAACTAACTAACTAAGTAACTACCAAACTAACTAACTAACTAACTAACTAACTAACTAACTAACTAACTAAATAACTCACTACCTAGTTGTCCATACACAAAAATTATGGACTCTATCTCTTGCGATTTTTTAAAAAAATAAGCGATTTTAATACTTATTTTATAAGTGGGCGTGGTACGTCGCCCTCTTGAAACTTTGAAGTTAAAGGTAGCCTTTAGTTTCTTCCAGACAGACAGGACGTCATTGTGAAAATTTCAGAAAAATCATATACAATTTTTTCTAGTTGTTATATATTCCCAGATATACGACTTTTAGTATTTAATTTATATAGTAGGAGCCCACGCCCAGTATTTCTAGTCGACTTATTCTTAAACCAAATATTCATATTGATACTAAAGCTACTTGTACAACAGTTCAGGTCTCCTACCTGTTGTAGTTCACATAGGCATCAAGTTTTACTTGCAAAATTTTATGATTCTATCTGTAATAGTTTCCCATATATACAAAATTTGGATTTTATTCATAGGGGGGGGGGGGGTGTCACGCCCCTTATGCCTATCCGCCAATTAATTAGTCTAATAAACTAATGTTCACATGGATGTCAAAGTTATTCGCAGACATACGAATTTTTGTACTTAATTCATATGGGCGGTATCACGCCCCCTATTGCTAATCCACCAATTTATTACACTAATATTCACATGGATGTCAAAATTTGAAGATTCTAGCTCTAATAGTTTCTAAGATATACGAATTTTTGTACTTAATTCACATAGGGGTCTACCGATAAGGGGGGCGAGGCGAGCCTTATTGCTAGTCCACCCATTTTTGTCTAAAATATTCATATTATTACTAAAGTGGCTCTCATAAAATTTGAGGACTTTAACTTATACATCTATTATCTCAGAAATACTAATTCAAATTAAACAATAAAACTACTTACGACATTGAACTAAAGAATAAGATGTCCAGGTTCATGTACTATTAGAGCAATTCTTTTCCAATTTTTAAGTACTTAGATATGTAGTTATTTGTACGCGAGCTTCCAATATCATTATCGTGTTAAAATAATGAGTTAAAAGGCCTCATTAGTTTTCAAGGTAAATTTTTGCTGGGATAAACCAAGACTAATAGAATAAATTTTCCTGTGTAATGGATTCAAAATAGGAGAAGGTATAAAGTTATTTCTTAAATAAGTAAGAAAGTTTTTTAAAAATATTTTACATTGTAAGCAAGCTTATATATCTCCAATTTAACACAACTTCTTATAAGTACTTACAACTTCATTAAATAAACCCTTAGCTGCTGCAGAGAGGACTTATAAATAAAAACTTATAACTTTTACAATTTAATGCTTTTGTGTCTCTTTTAAAATCACGGTGGTTGGTCTTTATATCAATACGATTGCATATAACTAAGATAAATGGAATCTCTTCCGCTCAGCAACAACGACAATGCCACTCAAATTTCATTACAATTATAGAAGATATCAATGTAAATATTTTCTAATAAAATCTTTTGCTGCTAAATAAACCACTAAATATTATTACCACTTCATCCTTAAACAAATGTTATACAACTCAACTAAATGCATTGGGGGTATTGTGATGAGGACATACCCACCGCAAAGTCATATTTAAATGCACTTTTTTTTCGCATAAAGTGGGTTTATTTGCTTGTGCGTTTAATGGCAACAGCAGCTTAAAATAATTTTAAAGAGTCTTGTTTGTCGTTGTTGTCACTGTAGCCTGACGCTTGTTATTGTGTGTGTATTTCTCCTTATTTCATAATTAATTTTTATAGCAAAGTTATTGACTACTACATTGTCATAATGGCCAACAAATGGACTATTTAACTTGTCTCATAACTGTTGTAAAATGGTGGATAATTTTCAAAACTTATGCTAAAATGAACGTACACATACTCAGGTGCACACGGATATAAAATTCAATACTAACACATTCGTATTTTAGTATGAAAGTATAGTAGTATAGCCGACCATTTGATACCCTATTTTAAAATTTTAGGAATAAGGCAAATAGGCGGAACAGAGAAATAGGAATATGATTTTCTCTCCCCAACAAAAATGAATATTCCAAAATAAACCATCTCTGCCCTGGAAAAGGCTAAGTTTTGGACCAATTCTCAAGAAGTTTATTACAATGATGTCAAACCTTATAATATAGCAAAGTTGGCATGACCGACAGACATTACGAAATTAATACAGACATGATTCTATAGGACAATTATTTCTCGGCGTTACCAACATCTGCACAAACGCATAATCCACTCCTAACTGCAACAAAAAAAGTGAGAAAACTCTGTATAGAAAAAGTTAACAACAACATCAATAGCAGCAACAACAATAACAAAAATCATAATAAAATAAACTGAAACTTAAGTGTTTTTAAGATGAGACTGCTGCTGCTGCTGTTGCATTTTGTAATATAGATGCTGCTGCAATAACAAAAACACCAACCTAACCAAACCAAACCAACTCAAATACAAACAGCAACCCCAACATTAGCAAAAAAGCAATTTTACATACAATGTTGCAACAAATAAGCAATATTCGCCTCATATACCATTTATTTTTATGATCGAACAAAAGTAAGAAGAAAACAACAAACAAACAAAGTGCTGGAATCAACAGGCAGTAAAAGAAATACCTGCCAGGAGTCAAAGAAACAAGACGCACATGAAAACTTCAACTAAAATATCATTATAATGATCATTATGATGATAGTGTTGCATTGATGACCATATTGATTAAAGCTCATGTTAAAAGGGTTTTTCTTTTTTAGTTTTCGGGCTTCTTTTTTTTTGTTTGGTCTAAATGGTTCCAGTTGTTAAGAGCTCAATTGCTTGATGTGTTTCCTGTTGATGATTTAAACTTAGTTTTTAAATAGACCTTTGAACTTAAAGTGTATAAATGATAAACGATGCTCTAAGACCGTAGGGGGAAAATCAATTTTCTAGATGTCTTTGAGTTTGGTCCTTAGTTCAAGTTTTGTATTAATTTTTGTTATAAATTAAAATAAAATTTTTAAATACTTATAAATGAGTAATGTCTAAGAGTAAACTGATAATTGTGAAGCCATGTCTTAGGACAATACTTGCTCTTAGTTCTAAAATTAATGTTATTCGTGCAATGGGGTAGGTAACCATGTTTGCAGACTTCAAGCAAGGCTACAAACTAGAACAGACTATCGACATGACTATAAACTAGACTATAAACTAGAATATACCATAAACTATAGCTTAAAGTATAGACTAGATTAAACATAGATTATAGACTAGACTATAGACTAGACTAAAGACTAGACTAAAGACTAGACTATAGACAAGACTATAGACTAGACTATAGACTAGACTATAGACTAGACTATAGACTAGACTATAGACTAGACTATAGACTAGACTATAGACTAGACTATAGACTAGACTATAGACTAGACTATAGACTAGACTATAGACTAGACTATAGACTAGACTATAGACTAGACTATAGACTTATAGACTAGACTATAGACTAGACTATAGACTAGACTATAGACTAGACTATAGACTAGACTATAGACTAGACTATAGACTAGACTATAGACTAGACTAGACTAGACTATAGACTAGACTATAGACTAGACTATAGACTACTATAGACTAGACTATAGACTAGACTATAGACTAGACTAGACTATAGACTAGACTATAGACTAGACTATAGACTAGACTATAGACTAGACTATAGACTAGACTATAGACTAGACTATAGACTAGACTATAGACTAGACTATAGACTAGACTATAGACTAGACTATAGACTAGACTATAGACTAGACTATAGACTAGACTATAGACTAGACTATAGACTAGACTATAGACTAGACTATAGACTAGACTATAGACTAGACTATAGACTAGACTATAGACTAGACTATAGACTAGACTATAGACTAGACTATAGACTAGACTATAGACTAGACTATAGACTAGACTATAGACTAGACTATAGACTAGACTATAGACTAGACTATAGACTAGACTATAGCTAGACTAGACTAGACTATAGACTAGACTATAGACTAGACTATAGACTAGACTATAGACTAGACTATAGACTAGACTATAGACTAGACTATAGACTAGACTATAGACTAGACTATAGACTAGACTATAGACTAGACTATAGACTAGACTATAGACTAGACTATAGACTAGACTATAGACTAGACTATAGACTAGACTATAGACTAGACTATAGACTAGACTATAGACTAGACTATAGACTAGACTATAGACTAGACTATAGACTAGACTATAGACTAGACTATTGACTAGACTATAGACTAGACTATAGACTAGACTATAGACTAGACTATAGACTAGACTATAGACTAGACTATAGACTAGACTATAGACTAGACTATAGACTAGACTATAGACTAGACTATAGACTAGACTATAGACTAGACTATAGACTAGACTATAGACTAGACTATAGACTAGACTATAGACTAGACTATAGACTAGACTATAGACTAGACTATAGACTAGACTATAGACTAGACTATAGACTAGACTATAGACTAGACTATACACTAGACTATAGACTAGACTATACACTAGACTATAGACTAGACTATACACTAGACTATAGACTAGACTATAGACTAGACTATAGACTAGACTATAGACTAGACTATAGACTAGACTATAGACTAGACTATAGACTAGACTATAGACTAGACTATAGACTAGACTATACACTAGACTATAGACTAGACTATACACTAGACTATAGACTAGACTATAGACTAGACTATAGACTAGACTATAGACTAGACTATAGACTAGACTATAGACTAGACTATAGACTAGACTATAGACTAGACTATAGACTAGACTATAGACTAGACTATAGACTAGACTAGAGACTAGACTATAGACTAGACTATAGACTAGACTATAGACTAGACTATAGACTAGACTATAGACTAGACTATAGACTAGACTATAGACTAGACTATAGACTAGACTATAGACTAGACTATAGACTAGACTATAGACTAGACTATAGACTAGACTATAGACTAGACTATAGACTAGACTATAGACTAGACTATAGACTAGACTATAGACTAGACTATAGACTAGACTATAGACGACTATAGACTAGACTATAGACTAGACTATAGACTAGACTATAGACTAGACTATAGACTAGACTATAGACTAGACTATAGACTAGACTATAGACTAGACTATAGACTAGACTATAGACTAGACTATAGACTAGACTATAGACTAGACTATAGACTAGACTATAGACTAGACTATAGACTAGACTATAGACTAGACTATAGACTAGACTATAGACTAGACTATAGACTAGACTATAGACTAGACTATAGACTAGACTATAGACTAGACTATAGACTAGACTATAGACTAGACTATAGAATAGACTATAGACTAGACTATAGACTAGACTATAGACTAGACTATAGTCTAGACTATAGACTAGACTATAGACTAGACTATAGACTAGACTATAGACTAGACTATAGACTAGACTAGAGACTAGACATACTAGACTATAGACTAGACTATAGACTAGACTATAGACTAGACTATGGACTAGACTATGGACTAGACTATAGACTACACTATAGAGTAGACTATAGACTAGACTATAGACTAGACTATAGACTAGACTATAGACTACACTATAGACTAGACTATAAACTAGACTATAGACTAGACTATAGACTAGACTATAGACTAGACTATAGACTAGACTATAGACTAGACTATAGACTAGACTATAGACTAGACTATAGACTAGACTATAGACTAGACTATAGACTAGACTATAGACTAGACTATAGACTAGACTATAGACTAGACTATAGACTAGACTATAGACTAGACTATAGACTAGACTATAGACTAGACTATAGACTAGACTATAGACTAGACTATAGACTAGACTAGACTATAGACTAGACTATAGACTAGACTATAGACTAGACTATAGACTAGACTATAGACTAGACTATAGACTAGACTAGAGACTAGACTATAGACTAGACTATAGACTAGACTATAGACTAGACTAGACTAGACTAGACTAGACTATAGATTAGACTATAGACTAGACTATATATTAGACTATAGACAACTATAGACTAGACTATAGACTAGGCCATAGACTAGACCATAGACTAGACCATAGACTAGATCATAGACTAGACAATAGACTATAAACAAGATTATAGACTATAAACTTGCGTTAATAAACCCATTGCATACTTAAAGTAGTTGCTATTAGCTTCTGTGTTAATAAATAATGCTTAAGCGACTTAATTAGCTGCATCTTAAATGACTTCAGTGCATTTTCGAAGAGTTTTATATTTGAACTTTTTCCACTAATTAAAAAGGAATATTCTAATTAAGCAGAATGTGAAGTAGTAATAAATAAAAGATTTTTTACGGAACAAAAAGTGTATAGGAAACCCAGCAAAAATTATTGTTTACTATAACCATACAATTAAAAACTTTGAACTAAATATATTTCTTGAACAGAATCGCTTATTTTCGTTAAACATTTTAGGGTCTTAAGTGGAGAAGAAGTAGCAGACATGCTACTTTTCTTTTTAAAACATTTTGCTGGGTTATATCAACACAGTTAATATCCTTTAAACATTTTTCATACTTCATGTCCACCATGACCCATTTGATGAGTAAGCGGCACAGGATAGAGTTAATAAAACATAAAGTTTTATTTAAGTTACACAATTAAACGAAACAAAAAAAATTAACTGGCAAAATATGCAGCAGTGTTTGATGATGTTCATCATCAATGTGGCGAGGATCTGGCGAGGAAGATCATAAAAAAGTATAAAACAAAACTCAAGAGGTTTAAGAAAAAAAATGTTTTAACATAAAATATAAAATTAAAAACAAAAATAAAAAACATTGAAGCGATTTGCAGCAACAACAAAAAACATTTTGTGAACAACACATTTGTATTTTGTTTCTGTTGTTTGTTTGCCTTATCCTCATCTGAATGTATCGACGATCGATCGATCGTTTTGTGATTTTCAGCAGTTTTTAGTATCTTGCAAAGTTATTAATTAAGGGAAACACAACAACAGTAATAACAACAAAAGCTTTAACAACTGCTTTAGCCACAAATACTTATAACGATGATACAACGTACAACACCAGTAAATAACAGCAACAACAACAACAATTGTGCAATACAGCATTGCCACCAATCTTAAACTCAAGTGAATTTGTAGATTTACTGAATTTGTGAACGAACTTAAGTAACCCTAGAGTGATTTTTTTTCAAAGCCTTGAGAATGTTTTGATTCTATGGAGAAGTTGGACCATAAAAAAACATTGATTTTATCATTCTATTTTTAAAGCATTAGAATAGAGCCTTCTAGCTGGGTCCTTCCTTCCATATGACGGAATATAAAGTACAATATGATCTGGAGGAGAGAAACTAGAGGTCTTAAATTTACCCCATTAAGAAAAATGTCAGATATGTCTCCAACACCTCAATAGATTTAATTATTAACTCCATTCAAATATGGCAAAAATATCTAAACAACGCGTGTATATTTTGTTGTACATGTAAATGACTGATGTGCGAAAATTTCGATTGTTGGCAGGCCAACCAGTGACTGAGTGTTGCACAAACGCAACAAACATATGAAACAGACAGACATACGGAAGGACAGACAGTCACACGGACAGACAGATATACAAACAAACAGTCAGACAAATGAATTATAAAAATATATATCTGCATATATAGAGATACATATGTTTATAGAATGATGTTGTGTATATGTATTTGTATTTTGGTAGCAAAGGATTTCTTTTACATGCCAAACAACAAAAATGTATTTCTTTATGAATGTGTTGTTGGTTGTTTGGTTAGTTGTGTAACAAGGGAGTCTCTTGATCATCTTTTGTTGCTGTGGCAGCACCAACAGCAAAAACCCACCAACAGACAGTTGGGCACAGTGGGAATTTAATTGAAATTATTACGATTTAGTGGAAATTATTGTCAAATGGTTTTAAATTTGCTACAAATTAAGGTAGCAATGGACATAAAAAGTAATGATGTGAATAAGCTAAGAAATTATGAAGAAAATGATTGAGTCTTCTTAAGGAAGATAACTTTTCTTTAGAAAATTTCCTTCTCAAACTTATTCTTAAGAAATGCACTTTTCTCATAAAGATTTTCTTTCTATAGAGAAAATAGTTATAGATTTTCTACAAAAAATGTCTTCCGATTTTCCTATAGAAAATGATTTCGCAAGAAACCCCATCTTCTTACAGGAAAGATCTTACTAAAGAACACAAAAGTATCTTTCTAATAAAGAACATTTTCTATAGAAAGGATATTCCTAAGGAAAATAATTTCCTTATTTCCTTATTAATATAAAGAAAGTCTTATTTAATATCTTCAATATCTTCCTTCCTAAAGAAGACACATTTCTTATAGAGAAGTCTTTCTAAGAAGACCCTTTTTCTAAAGAAAATTTTAATATAGAGAAAGTCTTCGTAAGTAAGACTCTTTTTCTGTAGAAAATGGTTTGCTTTTTCCATAGAAAAGTCAATTTTCCACACAGAAAAAGTCTTCCTAAGGAAGATTCTTCTCCTTAAGAAAAACTCTTCTTATTTGATTACACTGCTTGTCATTTGGGAAGTAAGTAATTAAAGTTTCCTCCTCTAACCACTGTTAAATGACCAGACAACTAAAAGCAACTACATGTATACTATACATTTATACATTTACATACGTACATATTTATTAAAGTCTTACACGAGGCAGCAGTATAGTGTTAAAAAGCTGACGCTCCTTTTTGCAACAAACATCGTTAATTAAGCAAAACATATATTTCGATTTTGCATTTCAACAAAAATATATATATTTTTTTTGCATTCAACTTTTTCTCTCTTTCAATTTCCTTTTCAACTGTTGTACAATTGCAACACTGTAGCAAATGTTGCAAAAAAAAACAAACAGGTAATTTCAACACTTTTTTCTTTTTTTGCTTCATAAGCTTAAAACAATTGCTAGACATTTTAATTGTTGTTGTGAATGATATTTTTTCTTTGGTTATGCTGAATGTATTGATTGTCCATACAAAAATCCCTTGGCATTGAGGATCTTCAAATTTTCAGTTCGTAATATTGTTGAAGTAGTTATTGGTGATGCGACTGGAAGTTTTTTGTTGTTGAAAAGAGATTCGTTGGTTAGTTGTAACTGGCACGTTCGAACACGTTCGTTCTCTAAAGCCGAGAGGGAAAGACCTCTGTTGCAGTGATACTTATAGGGACCAACTATGCCCAACTAACTAACTAACTAACTAACTAACTAACTAACTAACTAACTAACTAACTAACTAACTAACTACTAACTAACTAACTAACTAACTACTAACTACTAACTAACTAACTAACTAACTAACTAACTAACTAACTAACTAACTAACTAACTAACTAACTAACTAACTAACTAACTAACTAACTAACTAACTAACTAACTAACTAACTAACTAACTAACTAACTAACTAACTAACTAACTAACTAACTAACTACTAACTAACTAACTAACTAACTAACTAACTAACTAACTAACTAACTAACTAACTAACTAACTAACTAACTAACTAACTAACTAACTAACTAACTAACTAACTAACTAACTAACTACTAACTAACTAACTAACTAACTAACTAACTACTAACTAACTAACTAACTAACTAACTAACTAACTAACTAACTAACTAACTAACTAACTAACTAACTAACTAACTAACTAACTACTAACTAACTAACTAACTAACTAACTAACTAACTAACTAACTAACTAACTAACTAACTAACTAACTACTAACTAACTAACTAACTAACTAACTAACTAACTAACTAACTACTAACTAACTAACTAACTAACTAACTAACTAACTAACTAACTAACTAACTAACTAACTAACTAACTAACTAACTAACTAACTAACTAACTAACTAACTAACTAACTAACTAACTAACTAACTAACTAACTAACTAACTAACTAACTAACTAACTAACTAACTAACTAACTAACTACTAACTAACTAACTAACTAACTAACTAACTAACTAACTAACTAACTAACTAACTAACTAACTAACTAACTAACTAACTAACTAACTAACTAACTAACTAACTAACTAACTAACTAACTACAACTACTAACTAACTAACTAACTAACTAACTAACTAACTAACTAACTAACTAACTAACTAACTAACTACACTAACTACTAACTAACTAACTAACTAACTAACTAACCTAACTAACCTAATCTAACTACTAACTAACTAACTACTAACTAACTAACTAACTAACTAACTAACTAACTAACTAACTAACTAACTAACTAACTACTAACTAACAACTAACTAACTAACTAACTAACTAACTACTACTAACTAACTAACTAACTAACTAACTAACTAACTACTAACTAACTAACTAACTAACTACTAACTAACTAACTAACTAACTACTAACTAACTAACTAACTAACTACTAACTACTACTAACTAACACTAACTAACGAACTAACTAACTAACTAACTAACTAACTACTAACTAACTAACTAACTACTAACTACTAACTACTAACTAACTAACTAACTACTACTAACTAACTAACTAACTAACTAACTAACTAACTAACTAACTAACTAACTAACTAACTAACTAACTACTAACTAACTAACTAACTAACTAACTAACTAACTAACTACTAACTAACTAACTACTAACTAACTAACTAACTAACTAACTAACTAACTAACTAACTAACTAACTACTAACTAACTAACTAACTAACTAACTAACTAACTAACTAACTAACTAACTACTAACTAACTAACTAACTAACTAACTAACTAACTAACTAACTAACTAACTAACTACTAACTAACTAACTAACTAACTAACTAACTAACTAACTAACTAACTAACTAACTAACTAACTAACTAACTAACTAACTACTACTAACTAACTAACTAACTAACTAACTAACTAACTAACTAACTAACTAACTAACTAACTAGCTAGCTAGCTAGCTAACTAACTAACTGACTATTTAACCAACTTTAAGAAATGTAAAAAAACAATTTTCCAGCATTTGAGAAACTCCCTACTGCTCATGAACCTTGCGGCCTTAATCAAAATTAAACATGCTTATTTTCTTTCACTCTTTACAAAAATTGTATAATTTCTAATGAAATACAGTTGAGGCAACATTGTTTAGTTTGAAAAACATCTTAAATTAATTCAAACATGTTAAAATTATTAATAATCCTTAACACATTATCCTCGTGCAACATTGTAAAAGCGGAAGCCTACGCAATATTTAAACACTCGGGTGCTGACGATGATGCTGTTGTTGGTGCTGCTGCTGCTGTAGCTGTGGTTGGTGGGTTCTTTGTGTATATTTTCTTTTTGTTTAGTTACCGGCTAATATTATGCAAATAATGCACAATTCAAGCACACACACACACATATTAAACAATCACACTCAAACGCTAAACTGCATGAGACCAACTCATCTCAATAAGCAACATGTAGACGAAAATCTTGGCAATATAGAAATTTAAACAAAAATAGTGTACCCTGACCACGACTAGAACTTTAAGCTGTATATTTGGTCAACAATCTGTTTGGAATAATCTTGGAAGTTAAATGTAATACAGCTTCAAGAGGGAAGTAATGGCAGCAGAGAGAAACTAAAAATTTATATATTAATGGTGAAGCAGGCGCAGAAGTAAGGAAAAAGACAAGGAATCATTCTAAACAAATAAATCGGCGCATGAATTATGTCAAGTATTTGTCTTGTTGACAGTAAATATGGGAAATCAACACACAACAAACAAAAGAGACACACATGAAGAAAACTACTTCAACAGAAATTTGCAGGCCCAGCAGGAGCAAAAGATTTCAAACAACAGATACAGATTGTTAATGTTATTATTGTTGCTGGAACGTTCCAATCCACACACTCACACCAACACACATTCCCCTACATTCATATTCTTACCACAATATGTAGATGGCTGGGAGTCAGTGATTATAAGCGAGGAGTTAAATGTTTATAGAGCTAAGTGAATGTAGATGCTTGTTGTTTAAAGTTTTGCTTTGCTTATGAGATGGACGGCTGGTTGACTGTTTGGATGGATGGATGGGATACTGTATAGAATTAACATTGAATATTGTGGATGGGGACAATGCCAACAACAGCAACAACAACAGAAACTCCAACATTAACAGCCACATGTTGTTCCTTTCTTAAATTGTATATACGCACAAGATGAAATGTTTATATCACTAGTTCATTGTGTATGCATTTGTATCCATCCATGTGTTTGTTTGTGGTGTTTTTTTTTATTTGATATATTTCAAAGGAAGAATGAAAAGGAAATCTTTGAATGTTGCTTGTTCAAGATAGATTGATGGTCTTACAATTGGACATATGCATATTACAACAAAATATTGAGATCTTTGTTTTATGTAATGGGAGAAGTTACCTTGGAAAGGACAAAAGGAAACTTTAGCGGACTTTCTAAAATGATAAGTAAATGGAAAAAAATATATGTATTCTTAAAAAAATGAAGTAAATCAATACTTAGCGGTTTCAGAAGTACGGTAAGTATGGTTATTCTTAAACCAAGTACCCTATACTTGATTCAAGTACGTATCGGTTACTAGTACGAAGGCTCTAATTTAAGCCATTTTTGGGTCAAAGTGATTTGAAATTTAGGCTCAAATTCATAATTGATTTGAGATGCAAATAAGATAAATTTAAGACTATAAAATATTGAATTGGTTCCAGCAAGGGCTTGATACATACTTTATTTCAAAATTTAGGAGATTTTAACAAAAAACGATGATCTTGATTCTTGAATGATCTCCTCTTATGCTTTCATGAATGGAAAATAGTCATGCAAGAATTCTATACAAAATAATTGAGATTTGCAACCAGATTTACACATCGCTTATCGGGACTATTCTAACTTAAAAATGCATTTTCTTGCGGAAGGCTTTGAGAATGTACAGTTATTTATATTAACCAGATCAGTAAAGCTCATAGGTGTGACTCTCTTGGCATTACTGGTGCCATGACAAACGGCCTTGGTTATCATTCTGTACCTATCGCCTCTAGAACATTTTATAGCGGATGTTACGGCTCGGAATTTATCTTTGTTAGTCAAACCATTGCGCTACAATCATATAAAAACTCCATATGAAGTAGGTTTACTTGATCAGGGTAATTCCTTTTGCGAAACTACAGATAAAGATATTACCCCTCTCGAGACTTCGGGGAAACATCTCTGATAGAATTTCCAACTAGGGACGATTTGCTTATATCTAATCGACTATTTGATGGGTGTGCTGAACTGTACTTCAGACTCCTAGACGAATCACATCGATCTGGGGTTGATTGTGAACATTTATGTCGATAGTCAAGCTGCTTTCAGAGCATTGACTTGCCGCTCGAAATATTTGCACATGATTGTAGATTGCATAAATGACTTTAGCGATATTATCAGACTGATTACCATTAGACTGTGTTGTGGACGAACTAGCTAGATTAGGTTCAAACCTTAATATAAGAGAAAGGTTGGTTAAACTACTTACTAAATTCACTATTATACGTTGATTTTCAAGAGAATGTGTGGCAACTTTAACCAGTCCAGTAGGAGGCTTATGACCATTACATGATGTGAGGGCTACCAAGATACTTATAGGACTGGATAAACGCATTTGAAATATTCTGATTTGGATGTTAATAGGGAATTTCTCATTTAGGGCCTTTGTTAAGTAGTAAGTGGGACATTAATATACCGGACTATTGCAGGTTATGCGAAGATGTAGAAGAATTAGAGAGAGAGATCGAGCATATAATTCCCCACTGTCCTAGAATACAGAATCACAGGTAGAAATGGCTATGGAATAGGTTCATCATTTCTTCGACTAGGTTTTATAGAGAGAATAAGATTATCTCAAATTTATTTCTTTAGTTAATTATTTTGGTAAATCTTCTGGGCTGAAACGCCATGATCCGTTTCCATTTATATTCCCTCTCTAGCTTTTATTTCTTTCTTGTTTTCTTCTAGTGTTCTTGTTTCTCTGTCTTTAAATATTCACTTTGAAGGGAATCACAATTGACCTAATGTTTTCTTCTAGTGTTCTTGTTTCTCTATCTTTGGATCTTCACTTTGAGGGGAATCACAATTGACCTAATGGTCTCTGAGTGGATATGTACCATTTTATGGTGCACAACTCTTCTCTATCTAAACCCAGTATGAATTTTTTCTCTTCAGATATTAAGAAGCTCAGTTTTATGGATGTATGTAGTTCCTTAGAATTTCTCAATCTGGGATACTGAAGTATTAAGTATCTAGCAGTGAGAAAGAAAGTGTTTCAGAATTTCACTATGATCGTTTAAAATCCGTTCGTCCAATTTTGCATAGTTGTGTCCGTTATCCTGAGTAGTTGGATCTTTGTGCTACTACCCATTGTTTACTAATCCATATGACCGTATGCGATTCTCTCGCTGATGTGAAACTTACCTCTGGAAGAGTATTTGATAAAGCCTCTCATACACTCATAAATTAAATATCATCACCTGATATCGACCTAATTCTGACTATCGGTAAATTTGTTTAACTCTGTTTGTGCCATATTTATACCAATATTGTTTACACTTCCCCCACCATTTTGCATCCGAATTTATATATTCTGGTCTCAGTACCTCAAATTCCCAACAAATTGTATCATGAACTATTGAATGGATATTATTAATTGATTATTTCTTCAGTTCGAGTCCCACTTGGAGTTAGTTTTTTTTTCTAAATTGTAATGAAATTTTTAATTACAAACAAGTATGATTGTATAGTAGGGCATGGCCGATCATATGATACCCTAAACCAGTCAGTATGTTAAATATGTGGATTATTTTTTTAAAAAATTAAGCATTTAATTTGTTTTTTCAAATTTGTACTGGAATATTTTTACTTATTGTTGATAAAAAAAGAGATTTTCTACAAGAGGTCTCATAGGGGAGTAGGAGTAAATATGGGTATATCCTTATAAATGTTGTTAGAGGAATTTACGTCTACTTCAAAGTTATTTATGTAGAATTTAAATTTGTTATTAGTGTTTATAAGTGAATTTTGACCTTCAACTCAATTTCTGAAGGGGAGTTTGTATGGGGGCTAGGGTCAAATGAGGCCCGATCATAATAAAAATCGGTAGTGTCATTGAAAGTTCTGTAAAAGAAAGGTTTGTCGATTTTTGTTGACATAATAGAACATTTAACGTAATTATGAGACCAAAGGGCCTATTTATGGGGGGGGGGGGTGGGTTTATTGGTATTACAGTTGTATAGGGGCTATGCGAAATAATGGACCGATTTGAACCATTTTAAATAGCTCGTCCTTGGACCAAAAGAAGAGTATGTACCAAATTTCATGAAATTATCTTAAAAATTGCGACCTGTAGCGTGCGCACAAGGTTTACATGGACACACACACAGACAGATAGATAGACAGACAGACAGACAGACAGACAGACAGACAAACAGACAGACAAACAGACATACAGACGGACGGACAGACGGAGTGATTCTGAGCCGATTGGTATACTTTTAGGTGGGTGTAGAACCAATATTTTTGGGTGTTACCAACATCAGCACAAACGCATAATACTCTTCCCACTATAGTGGTGTAGGGTATAAATACTGAAAATTTTTATTTAATAGACACAACAGCAGAATGGTAAGCATTTTCATTTAGAAGATTACTTGTTTAAACTGATCAAATGGAATAAGCTTCAAACAGTTAGATATGAGTTGTCACTATAAGTATTATCAATTAATGATTTTGAATGATTTGAATAGATACCATGTCTCCCACTGAGAAGTCTTTCCCCTGGCAACTTTTTTTTCATTCCAACTCAAATGTTAAAAAGATGAGAATGTCAATTTTTTAGAAACCTAGAAACCAAATAAAAAGTTGCACAAAATGCAAAAAAAAAAATAAATCCAAAACATATTTTAGCATTTGGTTACAAGTTTGTTTATATGCAACATGTTTGACTATTTCTAAAAAAAAACTTTATGATGTTTATGTGAAATATTTTACTATTCACTAGGAAAAAAAAAACAGAAACACAATATTGGCACAAAAAGAAATCAATTGTGAGAAATTCTTGATATCAAAATTTAATACACAACAGCCTACTCAAAATAATTGTTAGTATTTTGCAAAATTTAAAAAATTATTTCATTAAAATAACATTTTCATGTTGTGTTTTAAAAGAAATGTAGTAAAACAGAAAATTGAAAGTTTCCCGTACGTGGACAATCAAGACTGATTGTAGTAAACATTTATGATGATGAACAACAAGTAACAAGTTTAAGTACCGTTTGCTTGTGTTAAGAGTTAAATTAAATTTTTAAATTATTACAAAATTATAACAGAAAAACGCATGTTCTTAAGTGCGTTTCTTAATGTTTGTAAAAATTTAAAAGTATTCTCTTTTAACGGTTTCAAAATGGCGTCTTTCCCTTTGTAAAGAAATTACCAAATACATTGTAGTTTTTATATCTCATAATTTCTGTAATTGCTTTAAACAACATGTCTTGAAAATTGAATTAAAGCTGTTTATTTTAAAAACAAGCCTTATGCATGTTTGGAAAAAAATCTTCAAATTATTAATAATCAAAAAAGATTTGGGTTATAGGAAGATTTGTTATAGTTGTATAAAGAAAATTGCTAAAGAAATTATTGGGTATTACAATTGTGCGGGAATTATTTTCAAAATTATTTGCAGGTTTCTCATAAAATGCACAAAGATAGATTTTGTTATATAAGTGGAAACAGGTACTCTCAGCACATTACATGCGGAAGTGGTTCTTTCATTAACTACTTCAAAAAAGTAGTTTAAAAAATATATATTTCTTAAAGAAAAAACAATTCTAATTCAGAATTATATTAAAATTTATAATTATTTTCAACTTCCAATTAACCGCCTTGACCTTTAACCTTATCAAAGCATCAAAAATAAACCTCAACATCTCTTATCAATCTAATAAGCCTAGTTTAAACATCTCAATACCCAAATGGCTAAATTACATTCATTATTATTGTTTTTTTTTTTTTTTTTTTCTTTATAAAATTCTCTATTCTATTTGTAAATTATTCATGGTAATTTTAAAAACTTAATAATTTTTTGGATTATTTTGTTTTCTTTAAAGAAAATCTTAAATAAACCACATAATAAACAATCTACAGAACTACTTTATGCGCATGACTAACGATCATCATGACTATAACAATGGCATAAATAAACTTTAAGTTATTTACGCTTATTTTACTTATTTTTTTCTTTGCTTAATAACAATATACCATAAATACTAGATGTACCTTTGGGTCAACATAACAAATTCTGGAATTAAGTCTACAATAATATTTCGTTATGCGTAGATACTTTGTAAAAGTACTAACCTACCAGGCTATCAAGGGAAACAGAACATTTTTATTTGTAGCAAAAAACGTTTTCTGATACCAAAGGTGTTAATACAGCAACAATTTTTTGTATAAAGAACTCAATCTATGGATTACACTCAAAGGTGATTTGACACGATCACGCAATATTTACTTCTATACAAATATTCATACACAAAATATGGGAAGCATAAAGTATTGGTGATGAGAAAAGGTGTTATGTAAGGGAAACGCTGAAGACTATAGTCTAGTCTATAGTCTAGTCTATAGTCTAGTCTATAGTCTAGTCTATAGTCCTAGTCTATGTCTAGTCTATAGTCTAGTCTATAGTCTAGTCTATAGTCTAGTCTATAGTCTAGTCTATAGTCTAGTCTATAGTCTAGTCTATAGTCTAGTCTATAGTCTAGTCTATAGTCTAGTCTATAGGCTAGTCTATAGTCAGTCTATAGTCTAGTCTATAGTCTAGTCTATAGTCTAGTCTATAGTCTAGTCTTAGTCTAGTCTATAGTCTAGTCTATAGTCTAGTCTATAGTAGTCTATCTATAGTCTAGTCTATAGTCTAGTCTATAGTCTAGTCTATAGTCTAGCTATATCTAGTCTATAGTCTAGTCTATAGTCTAGTGTATAGTCTAGTCTATAGTCTAGTCTATAGTCTAGTCTATAGTCTAGTCTATAGTCTAGTCTATAGTCTAGTCTATAGTCTAGTCTATAGTCTAGTCTATAGTCTAGTCTATAGTCTAGTCTATAGTCTAGTCTATAGTCTAGTCTATAGTCTAGTCTATAGTCTAGTCTATAGTCTAGTCTATAGTCGTCTATAGTCTAGTCTATAGTCTAGTCTATAGTCTAGTCTATAGTCTAGTCTATAGTCTAGTCTATAGTCTAGTCTATAGTCTAGTCTATAGTCTAGTCTATAGTCTAGTCTATAGTCTAGTCTATAGTCTAGTCTATAGTCTAGTCTATAGTCTAGTCTATAGTCTAGTCTATAGTCTAGTCTATAGTCTAGTCTATAGTCTAGTCTATAGTCTAGTCTATAGTCTAGTCTATAGTCGTCTATAGTCTAGTCTATAGTCTAGTCTATAGTCTAGTCTATAGTCTAGTCTATAGTCTAGTCTATAGTCTAGTCTATAGTCTAGTCTATAGTCTAGTCTATAGTCTAGTCTATAGTCTAGTCTATAGTCTAGTCTATAGTCTAGTCATAGTCTAGTCTATAGTCTAGTCTATAGTCTAGTCTATAGTCTAGTCTATAGTCTAGTCTATAGTCTAGTCTATAGTCTAGTCTATAGTCTAGTCTATAGTCTAGTCTATAGTCTAGTCTATAGTCTAGTCTATAGTCTAGTCTATAGTCTAGTCTATAGTCTAGTCTATAGTCTAGTCTATAGTCTAGTCTATAGTCTAGTCTATAGTCTAGTCTATAGTCTAGTCTATAGTCTAGTCTAGTCTAGTCTATATCTAGTCTATAGTCTAGTCTAGTCTATAGTCTAGTCTAGTCTATAGTCTAGTCTAGTCTATAGTCTAGTCTATAGTCTAGTCTATAGTCTAGTGTATATCTAGTGTATAGTCTAGTCTATAGTCTAGTCTATAGTCTAGTCTATAGTCTAGTCTATAGTCTAGTCTATGGTCTAGTCTATAGTCTGGTCTATAGTCTAGTCTAGTCTGTGATCTAGCCTAGTCTGTGATCTAGTCTATAGTCTGTAGTCTAGTCTATACTTTAGTCTGTGGTCTATAGTCTGGTCTATAGTCTATTCTGCAGTCTTCACTACAGTCTAGTATATTGTCTATTATATACTCCGTTCTAGTCTTTGGTGTAGTCCATGATCGTGTCTTTAGTCTATTTTATAGTTTAGTTTATAGTCTAGTCTTTAGTCTAATCTATAGTCAAGTCTATAGTCCAGTCTATAGTCTAGTGTAGTCTAGTCTATAGTCTAGTCTATAGTCTGGTCTATGGTCTAGTCTATCGCGAGGTTTTAATGAGGAATATTTTATAGTCCATTGTATTGACCTATGTGTAATCTATAATCTGGACAATAGTCCATTTGTACTTTTTGTTCAAGTGTAGTCTATTATATGTCTACAGTCTAATCAGAAGTTGTTAAAACTATAGTTTGGTAGGTTGGTGGTTAGTGTTATAGTCCGGAAGAGCGGAGGTGGTGTTTTCGATTCCCACCTGAGGCACTAGTTAAGGAGCGCACAATAGGCCCTATAGAGGCCTAGGTGTATTTCTTCGGATTTGATGCATATACATCCTCCTTTCAAACTAACTAACTTACTAGTACCAAATGGTCACAATTACTAAAGAAGTTTACTTTTTATATCCACTAATAAACCACAAAGAATGATCATAAAGTGATTACCAGGGCAACCAAAAATATGCAATATCATATTTTTTGCTGTGCGTCGTGTGGAGACGTTAGTTAGCTATTTATCCTTTTCAGAAAATTTAATGAATTTTGGCATCGGTTTGTTAGAGCATTTTTTTGCATATTTTGTTCTTTACAGCATTTTTTTGCTTATTTTGCATTTTACAGCATATTCCCCGCATATTTTACTCATAATCGCATATTTTTATTGCATATTTCGTTGTTTTCATCTAATTTTTTCATATTTTTTTATAATTTTTTAAATAAAAATAGATTCAAAATTTTTTTTGGGAAATTAATAAATAGAAAATGTTTTTAATTTTTTATTAGATTTTTTTTAGAAAATTTTATTTAGAAAAATAAAAGTTTAAATGAAATGTTTTTAATTCCACCAATCATAAATTTTTAAACCCATACGTTTTAATTAAATTCCTTCTAATTGATAAATTTTTTTTGTCAAATTTTTTTGACCAATTCACTTTGAAAAAGATTGAATAAAGCTTTATTTTATAATTCAATAACATTTTTATACCCTACACTGGGGATGATATTATGCGTTTGTGCTGATGCTTGTAACACCCGAAAATCGGCTCAGAATCACTTTCCCCCGAATAGGGCCCTCGAGCTCATAATTATGTTAAATGTTTCAGGATCTCTACAAAAATCGACACAACTTAGTTTCGTATTTTAACTTATACGAAACTGCCAATTTTCGTAATGATCGGACCTCATTTCCACCCTTGCCCCCATACAAAGTCCCCTTCAGAAAAGGACATGAAAGTCAATAATTCACTTATAAACACTAATATCACGAGAAATTTTGAATTAATATGATTAATGTAAATCCCTCCCCCAACATCTGTAAGGATAGGCCGATATTACCCTTGCCACCGTTGCACAGTGGTATAGGAAAAAAGGAATGAAATAATTCGGTAACTTCTAAACGGTTAATCCGATTTTGATTTGGTATGCACAAAGAGGAGGTGTTGTCGAGTTTAGGTTTTGAATTTGGACCTTTTTTGAATTTGGACCTTATAGGCCAACCAGGGGCCCGGCGGGGGGTCCTCAAATTAGGACACCTCGGCTATGTTAAATTTTTAAAACGATCCTATTTCTTCATTCGTATATAGAATCTCCTCATCGAGCACTATAAAAAATGTCGTAGCAGTAAATTATCTCTTATAGATACTTGGATCTAACTTCGACGAATGCCTGACAGTGGCAAAGAAAGTGCACCAGAGTTTTACTGTCCTCTAGTTAGTTTTAGACTTATTCCGAAACTTTACCGGCTTTGGTGGTGGCCTTAGTATTTTGAATCTTATGTACCGATGATCAGAAAAGGAGTGCTCGTCTGAAACTCTCCAATCCTGAATTTCGTTTATAAGCTCTTCTGAGCACTATAAAAAATGTCATAGCAGTAAATTATCTCTTATAGTTTAGGAGATATTCGCATTTGAAAATTAAAATTTTAAAATTTTTACAGTCCTTACTTTTGATAATAGCGGGTCCAAATATTCCCGATTTTCGCATTTTTTTTATTCGCTTAACAACAAGTTTATATATCAAGCAGTGAAAGAATTATGTAAAAATCATGACTGAGTCCAAAGTTATAGGCATTTTAATTTAAAAATTAAAAAAAGGCGATTTTTTGTCATTTTTTTGGGGGAAAAAGTATCTTTTTCTTTTTAAGTTATCTAAAAAGTTTCTAAGAAGATGTATATAGAATTTATACTTTTTACTTTACATAAAATACGATAAATGAATCAAAACCTAAAAAATTTTGATACCGAGGGACAGGTCCATCCAAAAAAACCCTATTTTTTATGAAAATTCAATTTTGAGACAAAAATTCTCAAATCGCATAGTCGATATCAAATTATAGTGACCTGTTTTATATGACCCAATATGTTCTTAATCATTTTGTAACGGGTTTCGATAACCCCGCCCCTGGTATGGATATAATAGGCAAAACAACCAAAAAATCCCATTTTTGGGATTTTTAAAACTTTTTTGGGAATTCCGGGATTTTCTAATAAGAAAATTCGAAATTTTTATTTAATTTTGGATTTTGAGTAAAAAATCTACCTAACTGTAAAATTTCATCAAAAATATTCATAAATAAAATTTTTATTGCAATTTGAAAAATTTGTATCTTCGCAAAAACTGAATAAAAAACATTTTTTAATTTTTTTTAAAAAAAGTATTCCGCGAATTTTTTAATTTTCAAAAATTATATACAGATTTGAAAAAATAGACAAAATTACTTTTCCATTGATATATAACATGCCTACCTAATGTTTTTAAGTGACAATTAATTAGGGAAAAACTCAACATCTTTTAGAAAATTTACCTAGCACTATTATTTCATCCATAAGGTTAACTCTTAAATTGTTACATATATGGATGAAAATAATAGTGCTAGGTAAATTTTCTAAAAGATGTTGAGTTTTCCCTAATTAATTTGTCACTTAAAAACATTTTTTATAGTGCTCGATGAGGAGATTCTAAATACGAAATTTTTTTTAAATCGGAACTCAAATGAAGAAATAGGATCGTTTTAAAAATTTAACATAGCCGAGGTGTCCTAATTTGAGGACCCCCCGCCGGGCCCTGGTTGGCCTATAAGGTCCAAATTCAAAACCTAAACTCGACAACACCTCCTCTTTGTGCATACCAAATCAAAATCGGATTAACCGTTTTAGAAGTTACCGAATTATTTCCCTCTTTTTTCCTATACCACTGTGCGTTGTTTTGTCTTGTTTAAATATTTCGGAATTAAGGCCCCCTACTCACTGGTCGGCCATGCCGGACTATACATTCTTACTTGTTTGTTTTCAAATATAAAAAAATAAATCAATTAATGTTAAAGCAAAAAATTAAGCTTATATATCATTTCCTAGAAAATTACATAGGCCAACAAAATTTTAAAAAAAGTCGAAACCCAGAGACCTAAGTTTACTTTTCTGAATTATTGAGCATCGCTTAATCCGAATCCAATTCTCCCATGTTTTTGGCCATATTAAGACCTTATAAATGCGAGAAGACACCTTCATTTATAAAATCCGTTGTGTGGTCCGAAAGTCCAATCTGTCGACTTTAAAATAAAGGTTGAACAAATTGAGGCAAATACGTTTGGCATAGAATAAAGGCAACAATTGAGTTTTTGTAATTTATGGTTGTCCCAAGCTTTAAGCTAAGATATCTCGAAGAAATATAGAGATATGACAAGAGTTAAACCTTTATTTTAATCGACAGATTGGACTTTTTATGTGCTCTCAAATATGGTAAAAAACGGGGATTTAATTTTGAAAATGAGAAGTTTTAAGTGCATATTCTGCATATTTTTAGAGCATATTTTTAGTTTTTAAGTGCATTTTTTATGCGCATAAAACACTTTTAGAGCATATTTTTGGTTGCCCTGGTGATTACCAATGTAAAGCCTAAATAATGTACAACATTGAATCATATAGATTTGAATTCTTTGTGCTATTTTATCCAAACTTTTTCTGCGTTTGTACAGAATCAGTGTTGCCAGGAGCTTCAGAAATAAAAGGCCTTTGAGCTCCTAATTATGTTAAATAAAAGCAAAACTACTTTTGTTTAGTTTTTATAAGCACTGATGAACCTGCCATATTTCGTAATGGTCGGATCTCATTTGACCCAAGCCCAACAATTTAAACATTTTATTGAAGGATATAAAAATATTGAAATTTTGAAAAGCTGCCAAGTTCATTTGTGTAATTTTTTAACTTTCCCTCAGAAGTTGTGTTTAGATTCTAAACTATTTCTTTTAATTTTGAACTAAATTTTCTCAGATTTATCTTTTAAAAGATTGAAATGTTTCAAATTATAGTTAAATTAAAACAAAAATTATTTAACATTTGTTTCATATCCGCCAACAATTTTATTTCCTCTTTTTCACAATCTTTTAATTAGCTTTTATTTATTTTTATTTTTCTCTTTTATTTAAAAAACTTTTTATTTACTTTCACACCTTTTATTTTCTTAGCTTTGCTTTTCTTATATAAGAATCTACACTTGATTTCCTTCTCATTTCCTTTACTATAATTGAAGCTTTACTATTTGACAATATTTTACTTCTATATTTTTCTTCACAAAACTTAAAAAAGCTTTTCTTTTCTCTTTAACAAGCTTTTTTCCAAAAACCAACTAACCAATAAGCTTAACACACTCCCCCTACCCGCACACCGAACAAACAGTTATTAACAACAATGCCAAACAAAAGCAACATACCGGCCGGCTCGGCATTTTATCTTTTTCAAACAGTTTTACTACATTATTTTCATTAATTTACAATTTACTTTTAACAATATTTTTACAAACAACGATTAACAAATAATTAAATTTTATATTTATGCAAAAATATTAACAATTTATTAACTTTTAAACGGATTTATTAATTAATTAAACAACCACGAATCACCAAACAACCGAACACTTGTGAAATTTCTAGAAAACTAAAACAGAAAAATGCAAGTGATGTTTCTATTGTTGTTGTTGTTGCAGCTGCTGTCATTATTTGATTTGTACTAAATTGTATACAAATATGTCATGTGTTTGTTGTTCTATTATTGTGTTGGGTGGTGGGGGATAATAAAAAGTGCCTAATAGATTAGAAAGGAATAAAGACAGGGTTGGGAATGTGTATTGTATGTGGTATTTATTAAAGGGAATGCAGTTAATTTGAAAAAAGTGGTAATGTTAAAATTAACGTTATTTAATTTTTGATGAAAAATCAAGTTGTAAGAACATTTTTTTACTTCATAAACAAATAACCCAGCTAGCATTTAAAATATTGTTGCATGATTAATCCGTAAACTGAGTCTTTGTTGACTCCTTTTGAAGACCTAAAAGTGATTAGGAAGTTAAGGGCTTAAAAAATTATTAAAAAATTATGCCGATATGTCAGTTAAAACTGCCTATTTGAAAAACAATAACAAAATGTACAGCAATCATAAATAGATCATGCAGATGTTCGAAATATTATTGTTTATACATTTATTTTGTAATTATATTTCGATCAGTCGGAAGATCAAAAACGGTTTTCTGTATTATATTAAACATACTTAAAACTGACTCAGAAAAAACTTAAAAATTACTAAAATATGACTCGAAAAGCCTCAAAAAAGATTCCAAAATGCATCGGAACGAATCAAATCAAGTGCTCATAAAAGACTCTTTTAAAGAGTTGCGGCAGAGTCCCGACGAATGTAGCATTTATGATCAGAAAATGAGCGCATGTAATTTGAAAATTTAAAAAAAAATGCTATATGAGAAAACACGAATACAAAGTTAGTTAGTTAGTTAGTTAGTTCGTTAGTTAGTTCGTTCGTTTAGTTAGTTAGTTAGTTAAGTTAGTTAGTAGTTAGTGTAGGTAGTTAGTTAAGTTAGTTAGTTAGTTAGTTAGTTAGTTAGTTAGTTAGTTAGTTAGTTAGTTAGTTAGTTAGTTAGTTAGTTAGTTCGTTAGTTAGTTAGTTTAGTTAGTAGTTAGTTAGTTAGTTAGTAGTTAGTAGTTAGTAGGTAGTTAGTTAGTTAGCTAGTTAGTTAGTTAGCTTAGTTAGTTAGTTA